>NW_014333889.1:27927-108142 GCF_000341935.2 Cephus cinctus | reverse complement strand
ACCCCCCCCCCCCCCCCCCATCGTTCATTATAATCTCTCGATTCATCTTTGTCGCGACTATTAGTCATACGCACCTTCCTCATTCACCTCGGCGACGGGTTAATAACTGTGAATTTGTTTTCTTCTAAATTTGAGTATTTTCACCATATACGCATATACAACGTGTTTCGCGTAGGTGTATATTATTATGGGCATCCGTTATTGATCCGTTCCCACGATCAGGATCGGCCTACGCTTATCGTGTGCCTAGAGTACCTTTAGCGAGGTCTCTGGTAGTCGTGTCTCTCGTGGGATACAGTTAAAGGGGAGAGAAAGAGAAAGAGTCAAGGTATAGACGTAGAGTAAGAGCGTAAAGCAAGATCATCGACTATGACGAGGAACAGGTGTCCTGGCACCGGATCCTCGTGACGATACGCGTAAGTCTACGAGTTGCCAGTTGCGAAATTATTGAGGGTATAGGAATTTTTGAAAAATGCTGAAAAATATATATATGGATGATACATATCTATATCGTGGGACAGAGTAGATTTTCAGGGTCGTGTGGAATTTTTGGTTGTTCGCGGGTACCGGGAGTCAGCAGGACGTCTCCTGGGCGAGATAGTACCTCTCTCTCTCTCTCTCTCTCTCTCTCTCTCTCTCTCTCTCTCTCTTATCCTTATCCGTTACTCGCGCGCCTTTCCATGCGAGGTACGTGACCGACGGAGGGCTAGGGCAGGAGCTCTCGGGGCCTTATGCAGAAGGCTGGAGAGCGACAGGGTCCAGGAGACTGGCGAGTGAAATGTACGAGCTGAAGTTAGCTGACGCGTTTGATTTCTATGGGAGAGCCAACTTCAGTCGGCACGTGTGAATTGAGCGTTGGGTACAAGAAGAGGAATAAATAGGTTGTATAATATTGTCAAGCGTGCCATGGTAAACATGGATTATGGTACCACGGTATCTTCGTTTCGGATGGCTACCTAACCTAACCTCCGGGAGAGTAAGAACGATGCTATCCAAACGGGACAGTAACTACTTAAGCGTAGTTTCCATGGTGTCCGAGCACACGTCCCAATGCTCTAACCCAAGGGGGTTTTACGGTAAAAATAGAACCGATGGTGTTGGGTGACGCTCGGCCATGGGACCCAGGAAAAAAAAATGTACGGCCATAAAAATTGAGAGTGAAATGGTGGCGTGAAGTGAGTGGGCTTGTCTTGTGTTTTTTTTTCAAGCGGATCCTTAGGCACTTGGGACTGATGCATTGTGGGACTTGTCGATATTATTCGCACAATTTTTTATCCTTGGTAAATATTTAAATTCGTGTTTAAAACCCAACTGTGATAGTCATCTTGAAATGGGTCTGTTTAAATGGGAAAGTACTGTTAGAAGCTAGGGATGCTGTGCTGGACCAATATTAATATACGAAAAAGGCCTTAGGTCCCTTGATGTATCAGGCACGGTTATACGAGTATAGTACAGGGCATAGACTGCGTCTATATATATATTCTAGTGTGTATAAGGGGAAGCCTCGAATCTATCTTTAGAAATCATTCAGAGGATCTTTACGTCGGAGCCGAGACCCAAAACTTAGCCGAATCAATCTCGCTCTTCACAGATCCAGCCACGAACTTCACGTGCATTAGCGTGCATAATAAAAAATCTGAGATCGTCCGTCAGTCAGATATCGGTCCGTTTTCTCTGTAGACTTTTTTTTTCCTGATAAAAAAAAATATTCCATCGGCCATACGAATTTTATATAGGTTAGGTTTAACAATCCAAAAGCACTTGCGACACAGGAAACTAATTTACGAAAAAAAGTCGAGAAGTGTATTGGATCCTCAGGGATGCTGAGTGGACCGCTAAGATTGAATAGTAGGGATATTAACAGCATCCCATAGAACGCAGACCTTTCGAGATCTTTTAAAGTGGGAAACCACGTGTTCCCAGGATACTACGTGGTGGGAAGTCTTAGGGATTGCGGGTGGGTTGGACGGGGTGGAGTGGGGGGGAGGAAGGGGGGATCCGCTGGCAATGGTAAAGGGAGAAAGGAGAGGAATGGGAATCGTAAAGTCACTAGGTAGGGGATGGAGTCGAGGCGTGTAGACTACATTAGTCAGCAGAACAGCAAACGGGCCACGGGACTCCTGGTTATTTTTGGAAACAATTAATTAAGACGCCGCCACGTACCAGCCCCCTCCCCTCTCCCACTCCTTCCCGCCCTCCTAACGTTCCGGGAAGACTCGGGGCGTCTGTCGGTATTTATAAAGCCATTTCTTCGGTCAGTCTATACTATTTATCTTCGTTTTGACTACGGCAGTAATTTCTATACAGCTGCCCAGCCGACCCGGAATCCATATATTTCCGTACGGATGCACTTTTGCCCTAGCATTTTGAGGCTAGGATTGACGAGACAGAAGGACGATCCTTTTTCTCTCGTAAAGATAAGTCAGTAAAAATATTCCAAAAGTATTTCAAGGATCGTCGTCAACATTACTTACTGAAAATTTCGGTACGAGTTTCTAGACTCGAAGTATCCTTGAGAGGTTCGCTCAGGAATTTAGTAGATAACTCGTAGAATAACCTCACTGTGCAGCGCCGAAGGAAGTGCCCGATGGTGAAAGGGGCAATAGCGATAGCAACAATGCACGATAAATAACTCGTTGATACATAAAACGCGCGCAATTCGAACATTCGGTCTGCCATAATACAGAAGTGATAGTCAGGGCCGCGCGACCACGTCCGTCCTCTACGCTCCAACGATCCGACCGATCGTACGATCGAACACTTTTACCTTGCATTCGGGTCGGATTACTATCCCGGCTCTCGCGTTTCCTCGGGCGCACTGAAAATTCACGTACCGACATCGCGCACCACTTGTAACTAACTAGATAAACGTGTCAGCACCGTTGCCGGCAATGTTGACAGTGACGCCACGGCGTCTACGGCCCGACGTTCGTAACCTCAAACATCTTATAACCTCACGAGCAAGGTATACGAGTCGTTAGACTTACATGCAGCAACCTAAAAAGCACTCTGAATAGAAAAAGCATTGCCGCTCGAGTAGTTTCTAACCTTAAATATATTTCCTCCTTTCGACACAACGAAGAATCCCTTCCGATTCTCTCGCGTCTATTCAGATACAAAGTCAATCCCGTGTCCTCGGCTCCTGCTGATCCTCGGGACAACTCATAAGGAGATGGAAGTCTTGACGAATGGCCGTTGCCGGCGAGGGAATAAAGTAACCAAGTCAGTGAGAGCCAGCGAGCGAACGAGCGAGCGAAGTGGGACTGGTGGTAAGCATTACCGGTCTGGAGGGGGTAGTGCCTGGCCACACGAGGGGCCCCCAGGAGATACGTAAGGCTACGGTTTCTCGTAATGCGAACCGTAGGACGCCAAGCTGTCTGCCGGAACACGCTTCCCCTTCTCCTGGGCCGCCGGCTCTTGAGACCTTCTCCTAACGCACACCAGACCGTGGCTCTGCTAGCTGCTGCCACGGTGCCTGGTACTCGCTGGCTTACCACTCTGCCATAAACTATATTAAACTTACCAGAAGAGACACTCACCCCGCGGATTCGTCGTCCCTCTTTCGCAGACAATACATAACACAAGTCATTCCTAAGGGAAAGGTATACCTTCTTTTTTTTTTATCAACGTTCTACATAACCATACCGTGCCTTACAGTTTAATACACTCGATGCACTCTCTCCTTTTTCTCAGCATCGCGCTTAACAATTTTAGAAACGTACGACCGACTCGCTCGGTCCCACAACAGTGCACGCTCTGTCCTACATACGTACACACAACCTGCACACCAGGGTTCTTACGTCGCTCGGTCGATCTTCGGTCTCCTCCTCGCGGTCCTCGTTCCTCGCTATAACGTACCAGATGTGGAAGACGATGAAGGAGAAGCTCGTGTAAATAAATCGAGCGTCGAGTCCCACGTCGGCGGAACAACAGTGGACTCTCTGTACGTCTCGCGGTACTTAAACGTTTCTTCTCTTACTTGGCGAACTCTACAATCTACATAGTCTATGCTCATCTTTTAAAACCGTATAGAGCTCACGTACTGTATACTTATAAATTTATCTTCTATATACGGACGCGTGCTAGCTCCTTTCATCGCGGTAACGTCGCGACGGAGAGAAAAAGATGCAGGAGCGAAAACGAAAGAGAGAAGAAAAAATATTCGTACGTTGAACTCATCGCACCTTTGCCAGCACCGCGACAAAATAACACGAGAGACAGTCCATGAGCCGATACTTCGTGCCGCCTTTAGCTCAAGTGAGTCCTGGACGATTGTGTACAATACTTTCTGTACGTATACTTCGTACTGTGCAGTGAAGGTAGGTAGGTAGTTGGGTACCTACACGGTCCTCTACCTTGGCACACCTGTTGAGCATTCCATCACGGATTCACGCGTGCAGTTGACTACCTTACACATTTCCCACAATTTTCTATTCTTTATCCTCCCCCCACCCCCCCTCTCGCTCTCTCCTCTCTCTCGGGTATTTATTCTCTCTCGCTCGCACTCGTTGCGACGCATTGCCCGTATCTCGTCTAATGACTCCGAATGAGCTTAATAAATACGGGCCTCTTGCGTACACGTTCTCTTTTATTGAGTTTTTATTATTCTTTTTTTTTTCTTCTTTTTCTTACGATGCCCGACTGCTCCCAAGCACCGACGCTAATAATCATTCTATAAATAACCTCCACTAACTACCTGCGCACCGAACAGGAATTCGTAATGTCATCCTATACCTAGAGCTCGATTAGGCGATGGATGGAAAACCTTTTGAGTTCGCTCTGTATATATATATATATACACGCACACTCTATTGGAATCGTTTAGCATTTAATGAGCGATCGGTCTTAGGTTAATAAGAGCTATCATATACACCAAGACAATTATCATCTAGAGATTGACGTCAATGTTTCATGATTTGCTTTGTTAATACTTGTTTATATCCAATCGAGTCTCTGATGACGTTCGTTGAGGTTCCTGCAAATTTCGATGATCTCAATAGAACCTTCCATAAGGTTCTAGTCGTTTCTATTTTTACGTGTAGCTGGCTTACTGGTGACTGATAACACTGATAATGGAGAACGGACCCGGACAGTGCATACTACATTACGATAAGATCCCCTTAGTACTGCCGTACTTCGTACTCTTTTTTTGAATCGGTATTTGGTAATCCGTGCCAGAATTTTATACGTCGTATTCTGTAGTACATCGATTATCTTGCACGATACAAGAGAAAACGATGTAACACGATTAATAAGATTCGATCGATCCCCCCGTAGCATCACATCGCGAAGCCACCGGAGCTGCCGCGCCGATTATTACAGACCGCTGTGTACACGAGTGTGTTATTTTTACATTGGAATATGTGGGAATAACAAGGCACTTGTAAGTGCGTAAAAAGTCATTATCTTACAAAGGATAAAAAACAACACACATGGATTTGCAATGTTGATCGATATGGTACAGTATCTTGTCAGGGGGGAGGAGGGGGGGGGCGGCATTTTGAATAGTTGGATCTTGATCTCTTAACTGGTGGATGACGAGAGACAGAAAAAAGATGTCAGATTATATCCGCAGCATCCTTGGTCCAGAATTCAATATAATCCCCTGGAGCGTGAATTTTCACGAAATCGAAATTTTTAGCCCGCGAAGTTAGCTGCTTAAGCCGAGGGACAATAAAATTACCCACGAACACGATGAAGCTTGACGTTTATAAATTTTCATCCGATCTTACGACCACTTTGAGCACCTTGGTACCTCAGGCTACTGTACTCTATATTCTTCGTCCTCGTTGTCCCTTCGAGTTTCTTCATTTTTTTCGGGCTTCGTCGTCCTTTTCTTCTTCTTTGTCTCTCTCGGTACCCCCAGTCTTAGCCATACCTCCCATAACCTTCTGGAGACCAACAGCGTTTGCACGTGTCAGGGCGCACCTGAGTGGCGATCCTGTGTACTAAATTATCGTCGTGTTGATCTTGGACGCGATCGGGATCGTTACTTTTGCACACGGGGATCCCGATCGAGAAAGATCCTAGGATCCCGGCACGACCCGTTCCACTGTCTTCCCATGAGGATTCCAATCGCGATTAAAATCCCCTGTCAAATCTTCGCCGACTCGGGATCACAATAATTAACGACGAAACACCCTTAACCTCGTCGTATGGCGGGAACTTTTGAAAAAGATTCTCGTTAAAAATCTTTAATAAATTCTCCCCTCTCCCCTCGCCAAAAAAAAACACTCAGATCACCACCCCCTCAATATTTCGCATCCCCATATATTTTGGCCAAGCAAACAAACACAGATTTCATTTGAGACACAAGGTAGGTGGGTTAGCCAGGCAGGCAGGTAGGTAAAGGTACGCGTCAAAGATCGAGCCGCAGCCCTGCAGCCTCGTTGGCGGTTGATTTACGGCTCTCGTCTTTTTTGGAGGGGGGCCTGGACGTCGTACGGTATATAGCGTGTATCGCGTAGCACACGGCATATGTTATATGGTACATGGTATACCGACGGCGGTCGAGCGCCTAATTAGAGGGCCCCACCACCCCGTTCCCATATATATATATATATATATATACATATACATCTTTCATCAGTCCCTCTCTTCCGACCAGCATCCCAACACTCTCATCTCTCCTCCGCGCGCACACATAGCCAGCCTACATCAGCACTCATCCTGGAGTCTCTCGTGAGCCCGTCGGGCAGCTCCTTCTCACGATTGAGTCATCCGGCACGGGATGGACCACCTGGCGAGGAGAGCTGATCTATCTAACGATACCAGGCATCACTACCTTCGTTCTCGATCTTCCCTCCTACCACCTGGAGGCCTTGCACGTAAAACCGTAAGAGACCGCCACCGTCAACCTCGGCATATGGGCCCCGGCTCTTTTACCCGGTTACTCGATACCGGGTACTCGATTGAACGGGGAATTTGAAAAAAAAAATAATTTTTTTTTTCTTTTTTTTTGCTATTCAATTTATCAATCGAACAAAAATCTCTCTCGGTC
Organism: Cephus cinctus; assembly: GCF_000341935.2. NCBI lineage: Eukaryota > Metazoa > Arthropoda > Insecta > Hymenoptera > Cephidae > Cephus > Cephus cinctus. Next base: position 101,142 of record NW_014333889.1, on the reverse strand, counting down.
CTCCACTGTCATTACTTTTTATTACACGCACGCGTATACCGTACTCGTACGATCTCCTATACCGAACCCAAGTCCGCCTGTGCTCCGAGTGAGCAAGCTGGCAGCCCAAGCCAACCGAGCGTGTGGCTTTTTGCCAAAGGGGATTTGCAGATTGCACACCTGTGCGTGGCCAAGCCGAGAAAAGACCTCACCTGTCGACCAACCGGTCCCCATTGACTTTTTCTTTATTTACCTCAACCTAACCCTTCACAGCTCTCCTCCACGCTTACGCCTCCTCACCGTATACCTCTCTCTACGGCCTCCTCACCGCGATTCCACTCCAGCTCGACCGCCACCTCCTTTTACTCTACCTCGACGTCTATTGCCAGCCTCACCGACCCTCCCCTACCACCCCTCCCGTCCTGCCTTTCTCTCGTATGAGAGATACGCGAGCTGGATAACAGAGCTGTATACATATATGTCTATATATATATATATATATATACTACGTATTGACATTCGTACGCGGTATTATCCTCCCTCGTACTAATTTATCTTTTTATCCACGTGTCATCGGCATACGAATTTTACCCCAAGGTCTCCTTCGACGTTCCATACGTTTCGCGGAGCATAAGGGCACCTTGGACGTGGCCGCGCAAGGTTACGTACTCTGTGTACGAGGCTTAACCATTGAGATCCACGAGGATGCCAGACATACCCGTGGAAGAGAGTAGAACGCGCGCCCACGCGCTCTCTCTCTCTCTCTCTCTCTCTCTCTCTCCTTTATCAATGAATCTGCCGGCCTCCTAGGCCCACGTCACGTATGCATTCACACACGTGTGTCCCTTACGCATCGCGGGCCATTCAAGAGAGAACTTCCAAGAAGCGGCAAGGTACACAAGACCCGTACCACGAATATCCAATCACTGTGAGAGGGAGTGACGTGGGATGATAAGTAAAGCAGGGAAATGAGAGGGAGAGAGATAGTCGGGGACGGTTAGGAGGGGAGAGGGAGGCGCGAGAGATAAACGCTCCTTGTAACCAGGACGAAATGGGACGAAAGTTTAACGATCGCGAGCACTCTCGGCGAATTATCGCCCGGAGCCAATTACGAGCGGCATCCTCTATGGAAGAGAAGATCTGGTGAAAGAGAGTGAGAGATTAAACCAAAAGAGAGAAAGGGTAATAGGGATAGAAGACGGGAGAGAGGGAGAGAGAGAGAGAGTGCCAGGGCATGGCAGGCCCCACAGCGATAGCCGTGCAAAAATTCTGAGAATCAGTGCCCGGCTAAAAATAAGATCCCACCCGGGAGCGGCGATTATGTCCCGAAAGAAAGAAAGAAATGAAAAAAGAAAGAGAAAAGGAAAGAAAAAGAAAAAAAAAGGGAGAATGTGGAAGAACGAGAGGAAAAGGTAGCGAGGTGGATGCGGGGATGATACGTGGGGAGCGGTGGGAGTGGATCGGCTTGAGAAAAGAGGAAGAGGAGTTGATGGAGGCTGGAGGTGGGATGAGAAGTAGTGTTCTGTAAAGGGAATAGTAAGGCTGAAGGAAGGTAGGGTCGTGCAAGGGGGCCTCGGTTAATGAAGTTGTCGGTTGAGAACGTTTACAGGTGGGGCCTACCTGCGTGTGGTCCATTCACAGCGACTGCTGCAGGACTGGTTAGGAGTTGCTTTACATCTTCTCTAGATATATGTATGTGTATTCACTTGGAGTATACTCTCTCCTCTCCTGGACTCACCCGCGGTGCTTTATTTTTTTGTCCCAAGTGCACTTTGTACTATCTCGAGATAAATCAGAGACAGAGTGTTGGCTCTTTCGAATATTTAAGTCCTGGACCTATCGTTTACGCCGTCTTACCAAGGACGTTGTTTTTCCTTTTTCTTTTTTTTTAGACGTTTCTATAGTTAATTATTATTTTGTCACGCTTTTCCTTTGCAGATGATGCATCGTCAGCAAAGAACTGGAGCCATCCCATCATCCGATTCCATGGTTTCCACCTACGTATCACCGCTCTTGAACTCCCTGTCGTCGTCTTCATCCTCCTCGACGGGATCCTCCACCTGGCCATCGAATTCCACCTCGTCCTCGAGCAGCTCTTCATCTTGTCCCGTGTTGCTATCCATGCTGGCCTGGTCCGTGACGCTTCTCCTGGTGTCTTCGTGTCTGGGTCTAGCCGACGCCAGCGTCCTCATGGGTCATCCTCTTGGAAAACGTTCCTTCATGGACATCCAGTGCAAGGGCGTTTACGACAAGAGCCTCTTTGCAAGACTGGACCGCATCTGCGAAGACTGCTACAACCTCTTCCGTGAACCACAACTCCACTCGCTCTGCAGGTATGAGGATATATTTCTTTTTGTATCTTACAGAAACGCTACCGCGACCCACGATGGGATATACTTCTTTTTACGTTTCTTATACTTTGTGACAAATTGTCAATTCACCTGGTGAGACCGTATACTCGCTCTGCGTCATCGTCAACTCGGCACGCGTATCCAAACGGAGTGAGTTTTCTCTTCTATTTATAGCCAGCCCGCGAACTGTATGCCAACACGCGTAGTACGTCTTACTACCGCTTGATGTCTCTGTGGGCGCGTCGCGCACTAAAATGCACTCACCCGTGTGGATAATCCGTTGCACGTGCGCCTACTCCTACGTGTACCAACCATCGGTACAATCTCCACTTCTGAACGAATATTTGTACAAGCTGTTTCAAAAAGTTTTATTCCTTTGTATTTCTTCACGTTTCACTACACTCGTATTTCCCGGGCACGGTTTGACGTAACCATCGTGCGGCCTACTTTTGTATCTCCGTAACTGTCATCGCTACGTGTTATATGCACTGCGCCCCTATGCGTGCTGTTTACTCTGTTATTTAGGAGTGCGGTAAGGGTACTGTATGACAGTTTGGTCAAGACCGATCATCGTTTTCGACTCCTGGCATCCTATTGGCGACTCTGCAAATTCGATCGAACGATATATCTAATTCATGCTTAACGATGGTCGTTTTCTTTTTCTGGGCCAAAAGTGTTTCATTAACTTTAATTGAAACCTTACAGAAAGAACTGCTTCACGTCGGACTACTTCAAAGGATGCCTCGACGTTCTACTACTGCAGGACGAGATGGAGCAGATCCAGACGTGGATCAAGCAACTTCACGGAGCTGAACCCGGGGTTTAGGTAGCTTCTTATTTTATGTTTATGATTTCTCTTCGTTATTTTTATTTTGCTACTTTGATACTAACCCTACCTGACACTCTTTGCCTTACGCTAAATCCATTATCGGTGCTCGTTTTACACTTTTTTCTTTACGCCTCGTACCTTCCTCCAATTGTTTCTTGAGTTTGTCGATATCTTTGCTGTTATCGTTTTTTTGAATTTTCTTCCTTTTCCCGCTCAATTTTGTTTCTTCGTCTCCTTTACTTTTCCTCCGTGCTCTTCTTGGGGTTTTCTTATGCATTTCGTTTCGGCCTGACGTCAGTGCGTGCGCGTCTTAACGAGAGCTGCGAACGCAGGCTTAAACGCTACACGTCACGTCGGGGCTCATTCGATTTTAATGAGTTTAGGTAATTTTGAATTGGTTGTCGTTAAGGGGGAGGGTGTTGATTTTTAAGAGAAATACAAAATATTTATAAATGAGCCTGGAGAGCCTTGTGAGAATATTTGTTTTTTGATGATGTTTCCTTTTACTTTTTGTCCGTGTTAAAATTTTTGTTTCTCATTTGCAAACAATTTTTTTACTGGGGGACGCATAATTTATTTTTGGCGCCACCGTCAGCTCCTAACATTTTTAAAGGACATCCCCATTTTTTTCAGACGGGAATGACCGATTTTCGAACGATTCGGTACTTTTTGAAAGAAACCAAAAAAAAATGTTTTTTCCAGCTCGTAACCGGCATCGAGTGACGAACCTGTATTTTTGCAAATTTTTGAAAAAAAAAAATGAAACGTCACGTAGCCCAACTCTGTTTCTATAAAATTTTGAAATTAAAAAAAAAGCTAGAATCATCATCATTTTTCATCGCTAACAATTAAAACAGACTAGAGCACGTAACGTTTCTCAGTGATCTTGAAATTTTCCAAGATCCAAGTGACACAAAAAATTTTTCTCAAATTTTCATTATCCAATCAATACCCGTTACCTAACGTTCCTCTGTTAATTTTCACCAGGCAAGACTGCTTCAGCACTCAATACTTCACGAGCTGCGTCCAAGCGCTGCTGCTTGAGGACGAGAAGGAAAAGTTCCAGGAGATGGCCGAGTACCTGGGCCGTAAGAAGTAAGAAGCTGAACAAATGAAGGAAGACCCGTAGAAGGCGACGGAGGAGGAGAAGGAGGTGGAAGAAGATGAGTATAAGGACGTGCGAGAACAAGATTGAGATTAAGGAAGATATTAGGAGACGGAGAAGAAGAGGAAGGTGTAGGAATTGCATAGAGCCAAACTTGACGAGAAAGAGGAGGAAATAAATACGTTAGAACCCGGTGCTGCTGTTGGAATAGTATAAGGATGAGCCTAAAGTCATCAGGATTAAGGTGAACTACGTTCTGGAGAAGACGACGACGAAGAAGAGGAGGTAGAAAGCAAACTCTCCACTCTGTTCGCGAATAGATTCGTACCAAGTACGGCGACCGTACAGAAGATTCTGATTAATGGTTCAGCCACGTGGACGACTCTGTTAACCAAGAACAGAATAATTCTGCCGGCAGAAATTCGTCGACGTTCTCAACCAGGACAATTAAAAATTTCTAAGGATACAAAAAGAAAAAGAAAAAAAAAAGAAACGGCATCACGGTAAAAAGGCAAAAAAAAATTACGTATACATATGTATATATATATTATTATTATTATTATTAGTATTATTATTATTTTATAATAATATTATATATATATATATATTTAAGTATAACACACGTACACACCACACGTCCCACACAAATTCTAGTCGATGAAAATAATCCCGCGCGCGTTCAGGGGACGCCGCGACGCCCGCGTCTCCGTCGCCCGGCTAATACGCGTTTATTATTCTCTATCTGTATACTAAATGACGATTATTCACTACTATATATATTATTAACTATTATGTTACTATACTATGCGTATAGTGTAATTCTGGGCTCGTAAAAAAGGCATATCTGTTAAACTGTAATAAGGCTGGCCGCGTGTTTGGATATCGTGACGCGTCTGTTAGTATTTTTTGTCCTTATTTTTCTTTTCCGTTGCAACTTTCGATCGGTGAGAAAGACAAGTGGGGGGAAAAAGAAAAAAAATTATAAAACATTATCCCGAGCATATCCCACGGCGTGAATATTAGTGCGATGGTCCTTCTTTTCACGTGAGGACTTTATATATAGACTATTCGCGCTAGTAGAAATTTTAGGGTGCGCTGAAGGTAATTACCGAGATCGACGACAGATGGCGGTGGCGTCGTGACGCGACGTACGGATATCATTATTATTTCAACGTAGACTCTTATCTCAATAACTGCTATCGCTATTACGTTTATACATATGTTATACGGATTTGACATCGCATATGATAATATTTTTCTATTACCTATTTTTTTATTACCGATCGATCGATCGATTTCTAATTGAATAATTAATTAATCGATTAGTGACACTTGAATCATTTGCAATATTATTAAATGAATGCTCGCTTTTATTATTTTATTATTATTATTATTATTATTATTATTATTATTATTATTATTATTATTATTATTATTATTAATAGCGATGCGGCGATACGTCATCGAATTTTTCGTGTAGTATTTATTTATTTTCTTGCGTCTCTCTTATTCTTTCTTGCACTTCATTATTTTTTTTTTTTTTTTTTTTTTTTTTTTTTTTTTTTTTTTTTTTCATTACCCTCTCCGTTCACTCATCACGATTAATACGGTTAAGCGATTATCGTCCTATGTCTTAAAGCATAGCGAGCGCGAAAGAGGATAATCGTAACTCGTTATTATTATTATTTTAAGTGACGTTTTTCATTGTCTTCCGGTCGCGTCTACATTACGGCACGAATTCTAGCCCGACAGGTGCTTTTCGTTATAATGTAAAAACACTTGTCAGATTTTGGAATTTGTTTTTCTCGGTTTTTTGTTTGCCCGACGGGACGCGCGAGGGGATAAGAAAAAAATTGTGCATACGCGGGTCAAGTGTGCGTGTGTGAAATTAATAACGAATGTGGATGCGAATGAAAGAAAATGGTGAAAGAGTATGCCGCCCTGTGTGTATGGGAGAGAAAGAGAGAGAAGGAAAGAATGAGAGAGATTTAAAAAAAAAAAAGAGATAAGATCCAAACCATTCCAAAGTCAGTATTGAGGATTCCAATTACGTGCCCATCGTCTATATCCATCTCCATTATTAAATCCTCCTCGAATTCCTCGTCTTCTCCTTTATCGCTAATTATTCTTCACCCCCTTCGTCGCCATTTTTCCAGCCTTTCCCACGATTGCCTTGAACGACGAACCTCACCTTCCCAGTCCATACCGTGAAACGTTATATCGTAATACTTACCGATCCGTGCCAATTGACACTCGTATGGTATATTGATATTCAATTAACTGACACTTGGTTACGGTCGGTAAGGTAGATTACAGTTCTTCCCTGTTTTCATAATTCAGGGCCAACTTTCGGCCCGTTTTACCGACTCCACTTATCCTAGCGCGATGTGATTATTATTATTGACCCAGGAGGGTGACAATTGTTACGTTCTCACTGTTCTGCGACCTGAATTCCGTTTATACTCATTCTTGTAATTTATGATAGTATTACTACAGGTTTTTCGTTTTTCTAATAGCACAAAGGCAGTGTGTCGCGTTCGAGACTCTACCGTTGTGAGTTTGTCGCGAAGGCGAGACAGGGGCGAATATTAAAAAAAAAAAAAATGGTGATTTACTTACGTTAATGTGTACGCACGAGCCAGTCCACAAACATATGTTATATATGTATGTATACATAATTAATTAATAATATGCGTAACGAGCGCTCAGGCTTTTTATTTATTTCGAGAATGAAAAACAAAAAAGAAAAAAAAACAAAGAAACGAACCAACACACAACAACGCCGTACTTTTGTTAAACGCTTCTTATTTATAAAATAAAATGCAAAATATGTTTCTCCTGATGCGTGAAACGGTGTTCAGAGTAATCGGGAAAAGCGATATACGATACGATGAAAGGATGATAGAAAATTTGGCAGAAAGGATGTATCCTATTCGATAAACTAAAATTATATGATATATATATTTAAAAAATCTATAGAAAATAAATTAAAAATATATATATATATATTGCGCAGAAGAAAACATAGAAGAAACACATCTCAGAAATATATATAGGTATATATACACATATATATGTACACACACATGATCAATGGATGCGAATTAAATGTGCGCGTGCATCCGTCTGCGTTCGCATATTAAAACGATGAGTATCTAAAATCTCTACTTGTTTACGAGAAAAAAAAAAATAAACGAGTGAATCAAGTAAACAAGCCAATATCGATTAATAATTCCTATTTTATCGCAGTGTTTATTAATTGCATGCACTGTCAATTTCCAGCACTGCTGACACTGACTGATAACCCGGACTCAACCCTAATATTAATTTTTAATGGAATCACGACCTATCGCACTAACCCGTATTAACGGAGTCATGATTGCTTGGGATTCGCAAAGGTGGACGTAAGACTCTAGGGCTATGACATAGGTAAGAGTCCTGTCTCTCGTGGTTTAAAGTCGAGAATAGAAATGAAATAGCAGCGACCTCGGATTTATCGTGGCTTCATAGGTACATCGACATTCATTTGATTGTAGGATATATGAACACTGCTTATGAATCTTTCACACATGACCTCATGCGTGGAAGGACTATTGCTGTGGCCAATGTCCAAAACCGTAAATTCAATCGTTTTCTCGCTGCATCGTGCATTCTTATGAGTACATAATGAAATTGTCATGAAAACTTACTTGTCACCGGATGACCCAAATATTTCTTTTTACAGGTATTTGTAGAACGAATGATTTCAAAACATCGACACTTGTTGCTGCACAGTTATTTTTGTCTTACGTTCTTACTTCCCGCCATTGTGGCGCTCTGGGTCGTTTGAATTTGTAATATAATTTATTAACGGGGACTTACTTTATTTTTAGATTCAAGAAAATTGGAACTTCTGAACGATTCACTTAGCAGTCACTGAGATAAAGTAATGGCTTTTGCATTGGCAATCGTGTTTTGTTAGGTTATCGTACGTAGCAACTATCGCAATAATTAATAATGGCAACCCGTGTTACGAGATGCGCGCGCAGGTATTTCTTCTTGTTCGTTGGTTTTGAATATTGACTGTGAGTTATTACGAGTGTCGATTGGATAGTTTTTAATAAATGTTTGGGCTCCTTTGCTTGTGTGGCTTCAGAAAGAGTTGCTTTGGAATTTGTAACTTCTTTTTATTCACAAACTTATAGGGCGTTATTTGAAATAGATATCCATAAGTAAATACAATATGAAAAAGAAACCTTTAGTCTCCCAATCGTGTACGTAGGCATGGATGCGGAGTGCCGGTCATATTTTACAAAAAACAAAATGATCAGTGGTAAGTTAATGAAATGTTAAATAATCTTACGAACTTATAAAATTTAAACCAGTGGAAAAACATTGTATTAAGAAACGACTTCTTTGTTACTCAAATTAACGACTATGTTAGAAAAAAAAATTGAGCCTCAGTTTGTATATGATTGATACAATTTTAGCCTCTACCAAAGGTACAATTTTTGTTCATTTTTACTAATATAGGAAGGTATCTAGAAAGAAAAGAATAGTTAATATTAATTGTAATATGCTGGAACAATCATTACTGAAGAGGATGGTCATTATCATGTGTATGTAATTATCGAAGAATTTTTTATGTTTACAAAACCAACAGCTATATGAAAAATATTATAGAAACACATTAGGACCGCTTATGATATTAGGTCTTTCCTATTTTCATTTTTTCAATGCGAACAGGGACTAGGCATTTCTCACAGAGAATATATCGGAGTCCCAGTATGGTCACAGAAGTAGTTATCGCATAAGAATTAAGTGTTGAATATGCTGTTCAAGTATTCTTACATATGATATACATTAGTTACATGTATTATTATAAGTTCTTTCGAGCCTTTACAAAAGCGTGCATTGTTTCTCTTAGCCAATCACATGGTAGTGGTACCACCACGATTATATACTTATTCTAGGGTGTAGTAAAGGTTCTTTACAATTTGTACTGTCGTGTTGGTATCATTAAATCATTATTGTTGCTGTGCCGTGTGTCATTACTATTATTATGCATAGATTGTTACTGATTTAATTGCTCCAAAATTTTGCTTGAGGGGATAACTTTACACAGTCCCAACATCTAAAAGCTTCCGTTACATTCATTGACATTGTCAGTAATATTTATGTAAAAAAATACTTTTCCATTTTTACTTATTTCCCCCCTCATCACTCACACACTTATTGTGACACATTGTTATTTGTACATTTTCATTGACAAAAAGATGTGTGAATGAATCAATGAGCAAGAATTAATAATTAATGAACAAGACACTGACGATGAGGAGAAACAATTAGAAATTACAATTCGTATTTATAACCGTATAAAAAGTGTGTTGCGTTTGCATAAAATAAATATATACGCCCATAGGCATCCTTTCTCATAAGTATCCTTAATCTAATTGAAGGGATTTAAAAATTTAGCCTTTGTAAGGGTTCCTCAGAAGGCTTTCGAAATACGACTTCTCAGTTTCGAATGCTACCTTAGTTTCACGTGTAACAGGAACACAGAGAAAAAAGAGAGGTAAACGAGAAATATAAACTTCAAGAACAAAGAAAAAGAAAAACTCGATCAACAGAAACTTAACTCTCTCTACCACAAGTGAAACCTATTTTATATATTATTCATCTCGTTGAGGATGATCCTAGTCCTAATTTTTGGCCCTTATCGAACCCTACATTATTAATCAGGCTCACATATAAAGTGTCAATACAGTTTAAACATAGTTTTACGAACAAAAGTGAACAAGAAAATAGAAGGAGAATAAAGCAAATAATAGAATAAAGAAAAAAAGACACACAGAGTATAGGTGCATGAACTGACATGCGCTATGGTAACGTTCGCAATGGCGGCACATTTGAATGCAAATAATCTTGCCAGTTAAGGACAAATCATCTGATCCAATCCAGATAAATCAAATTATGTCTTTAAAGTGCACTGTGTAACAGAAGTTGCTCGGTACTCACTCCTCAAATGCAGTTAACACTCTATGACACAGTAATGGCTCGATTCTAACGAACGTTACTTAAGACTAGGTAATGTCCTGCTGCATGACTGAAAATAACTTTTCCCTTTTAAACGACGATCCGCCGATCGAGAGTGACAATCCGATTGGAGCATTTTATAATCTTGTTAAAAGTGGTTCAAACTGACACGCCGTGTACTCGAAACCTGTACAAACACGTGTACTCTAGTTGCCCGTGATTGCTATGGATTTTTAGCTCCACATACTCGTACGGTTTAACGATGCTCGTGTTCTGTTCAATTAAGACAATCAGTAAATAAAACAAATAATTTCCTTAAAATATCTTGCTGTTACATGTGAAACATGTCACTTACCTGTACTGGGAAGTACTGTAGATTGTCGTCCGAATCAAGGAATTCATAATCCCCAAAGCGAACAGGCTCTGCGTCGTTCTCATTTTCAAGTCCCTGGATATAATAATAAATATGAGAATTGAATAAAAAGTGTTTTATTCAATTTTAAATATATATGAATTTACCCAAACGTCGAATTTACGTGGTGCACTTCTCATCTCTCCGTTTGGCAAGATCCACCTAGACGCGTGCTCCATAGTGAAACCGGTAATGAAAATTGATCCGCGTAGTTTTATCAGCAAGTATCCTGGGAAATCCTGGAAGGCCCAACATGCACCAGGTTGCACAGGGTTTCTCTGTATTACTGTGCGTGGATCGTTATGCACTGAATGCCATGTGAATCCAAGGAATTTAAAAGCAACCTGCACCTTGTATGGTTGAGTGCACCGCGTACTAATTATTTGTCCGCCTATAATTCGGAATTAACAATTTAATGAAATTGTACAAAATTTTCATCTCGTTAATATTCCAATAATATACCTGCGGACTCTAGTGCGTGATCGATCTTGCCAGTTTTATCAGCATCATATATTTTTATCATTTCTTTCATTATCTTTTTTATGTCCTCCTCCGTCCATAAACCTGAACGCTTTGAATTTTCGTAATTAGAATAGTGACTGTCAGGGTCTGTAGTCAATGACTGTATTTTGGTTTCTGCTACATAGGCAAAAATATATATTAGGTGAAAGAAGGATATGCATATAATGCACTGTACTTTATACGTAATGAAATTAGTTTCTGTCGTACCTTCTCTCTTCTTGTCGCCTTTGACAATTTGATTGGCTATAATAAGCGTCTCAAATATTGCTGTTATATTCTGTTTAAATGTTTCTGCATTAAAGTGTTCATTGATAATTCGCGTGATATGCTTTTCCATCTTTTCATCATTCAAAAATGTCGACTGGAGCTCTTTCAATGTTTGCAATTCAAGCCTGAGTGCTTTAATTTGATTCTGTACGGCGTCATCTCTCTCGCCAATATTTCTTTCCAATATTGTCCACTTATTCTGAAACATCAAGTACATAGTTCAGTACTTATAATTGAAATAAGGTAGAGAAGATCAGTGAACAAAAGAATATCCTTATTAGGCTTGTCTTACCATCCACTTGGGATCATCATTTTCCAATCGTTCAATTCGCAGTTTGAGTTCGTCAATTTCCTTGGTTGAATAAACTTCGGAAGTTTGATTGACTTGTGCGATAACCTCAGGAATTACAGTTGTAGGATCAGTAGCTGTGAGAGTCTTTTTTGTCTCCTTAAATGTTGCCACCGATGACTCTGTTATTTGTTGCACCAGTCCAGCAATAAATTGTAAGGGTATTGTAATGATAAAAGGCAAGAACCACCATGCTGAAAAATAATATTACTCATATCTTAGTATGAACCATTAGGCAGTACATTAATTATTAGTCACTTATCGACACACATCTAGGTTACCATATTAGTTACGTACCAATCAGAACTTAGAAAAATCTTACAACGATTTACGTCCATTTTCTTATACATACTATCTAATGGTTCTAATATGGTAACCAGTTGGGTAAGTGAGAGAAGGGTAGACGAAGGAACTCACCATTCGGATGGCTTCGATCATTAGAATCATCATCCCCAGAGTCCCTCAAGGAAGATCGAATCCCAGGATAATCTGGTCTCCAGTGAAGTTACCTCCTTCTATCCTTCTCCCATTTCAAAAGTCGTTTTTGAATTATGGAAAGCTGAAAGGCTCGCAATATCGAAGAAAGGGAAATATGTCTACTAGATGTGCCTTTACGACCTTTCCCATATTATTATCATTAAGTTCAAATTGAAAAACGTTTTATTCGTTCACGAGCTTCGTTTTACATAATCAATATATCATACACGAACGTTAAAAATAATGGAGATATTATTGTTATCCGTTTACATATTTATTATATTAAATTTTTGGAAACGTCACTACCGGTGGGCTCGTTTTTGTTCTAATCAAGATTTGTACCATATTTCACATGAAATAACTTGGGGGTGTTTGATGCTACTACTTGTTGTAACAATCATAGTACGCTCGGAAACGTATTAAGTTACTAATTCATGATTTAGTAAAATTATGCATTTTCCACTTAAAGTCGATTCTCGTGGATCTTTGAGATTCGGAGCAATCGAAAGTTTTAAAAATTCAATCGTCCATTATCAACTTTAATATTTCGATTATATCGAAGGGGACAAACGTAAGTACGACACTATAGATACGTTTGAATGATATTCGTGAGGATTGATGATTCACAATTCTCATTGTCATCGTCATTCTGTATGCAAATAATTATTTTTCATGAAATGGGAGATCAAGGGACAACGTTCTCTAATGTAAATATGTAGTCTAACGTTAGTTTTGTTAGTAAAAAAAAATCAAGTTAGAATCAAGGAACGAGTGCATCATGCATACAAGAATATGCAGGCCTTCTCCTGTATAATGATAGACTAATGATTATTACAGTGTAGTGTCTGACAAGGCATCATATGACTTTGTTTCTTTTTTTTTTTTAATCAATAATTCAAGTAAAAATTCATGCAGTGTTCATTTCCTCCTCTGTTGTAGTTTTTATACTGACGCTGTGCCACTATTATTTATGACACTTCGTGAACTAATAATATAATTGTTCTAAAAATATAAAAAGCATCCTTCGCTCTCGTCCTCGAATAAATAGAAGAAGAAAGCACGTAAAAAAAAGAAAGGTCAAATATTTTTCATTAAACACGCGAAGGGTTAGTTCAAAGCCACGAAATAAAATAAAACTTGTCTTTCAACGGTTACAGTATTAAGTTAACCGCGAAAATGATTATGCTATCGCCAGGTAATATTCCACCCTATATTGGGGAGCGACGGTAAAGAGGGTAGTATTGGCCATGAAATGTTTGGAGCTGTTATGCTTGGTAAGGTTATGTTATTCCTGATGCTTGATAGGTATTTAGCGAGAAGATCGTATTCGAGGTATGTATAACTGTAAATATCGTTAAGGATGCGAGAGCTTGTCTCAGCGACGTCGGAGGGAACATTTTTCAGAGAGTCCAGATAGGTTAGGGTATGCTTTTGCGCAACGTAAGCTCCTGAAACAAAAAGAAGACCAGGACGGCCAGACTAGACTTAAATGTCTTTGCACAATGGAACTCAGCTATAGAACTTCTTGGTGTCGCGTCCTGTCGTTTCATTCTCTCTTTTTTCAATGCTCAACACATTCCAATGACAGTTTTGTAAGCCGTTTGGAGGTAACTTGTTTTCATCCAAGGAATTACTTCCTACTCGATAAGTTCTTCGAAATCACTCACCAGCTAATAGAAGTGGCGGCAACAGAATTAACCAGAGGATTTTGCGACGCTGATCACCTAGCCGTTCTCTTGTATTGGATGCTCTGCTTAGTAGCCAGGAATCCAGGAACAGGACCCTCACGAGCAACAGATACAGGGATTGTAGGACTCTGTCAACCATCCTCCACGCTTTGCTCCATTTTGATTCTACACATAAATTTATAGCGAATTTAAGATTTACTATATATAACATTGAATATTGTTTAACCTAGTATTATTATCTATGTTTTTCCTACCTTGATGCCGTCGATAGTCATAACTAGGATAGTATCTTCCTCTTCCTTGTCGGATTCCAATAGTCTCCATCAACCTGGTCCACCAGGTAATCACAACGGTAGTAACGCTCTCATACCATCTTCTCCATTTCTCTCTACGTCCATAAGATGAAACTGTCACAGCATCATCAAGTTCTGTGTCAGAATCCAATTGAGTGAATCTGCCATATCTGCGTGTGGCGAACGACCTGGATGGTCCATCTGTAGTGCTGCTGTACCTAGAAAACAAATAATAAACGTAAAAGAAATGGCCAAAAAAAAATTAAAAAATAAATTTACTAATAAACTGAATAAACAAATCAATCTTAATTACCTTTTACTCTCAGGTTCAAGTTCTGGCAAATTACCAGAATCTGAATAAAGAATTTCACGATGACTCTTGTAGTGTTCCACGTGCATAGTCTTGTAGATCATTCCACGTGCAACAGAGTCTGGATGTCGACTACGTGGAAAGCGTAGTAAATCACTGTCACCCGACTGTTAACAATACAATAATAAAACTTCTTTTGAACACACAATTTCTGGCAAACCTTATTACTATAAAACACTTTAACACTCATTTTCTACATCAATTTAACCACCATCATAGTATGATATCACACAAAATTTCTAGTTACTAATTATGAGAGAAAGTCTCCCAATGCAATATCATATACAATGGTATATTCAAATATTGTTTAGCATATATGAATAATGAAACTCATATCAAAATTCTTTACCATAAGATTATGCTGCTCACGTGCCTCCGCTGACTCCATACTATCCATAGTATCCACTGTATCTCCCATATAATTTTCTGATGTCCCATGTGATGTCTGACTTATGTTTTGCTGGCTGACTGAAGGTATACTACCTGTTGTACTGTTGCTATCTGAGTGGATGGAACGCCGTGACATATTCGGCATCGCCAGGACGCCTGGTGCTATTTCATACCGGCAAGTTGATTTCTGCGAGTAGGTATAGTCTGTTTTTGGGAAGACACTGAAATATGGAATATACAACTGTAGAAACTTTAAGATATGGATTCTTCGAATAATTGTACTAATTTCACGAGATTGCTTGCATCTTTTAAACTTATAACGATTTTCTGTATATTTAAATAACGAATATGAAATACGTCAACAAGAAGTTTTCAAGGGTACTTTTGTTTGATAATATTGAAGCACAGACTGTTTACGCGTTAAGAATTGGAGGAGTTTCCTCATCGTCGCTTCTGTGAATATCATGTGCTGTGTGTGATTACGTGGATGATATTTCTAATAATTGAGAATTCTTGTTGGTGGATATGCGAAATGTTACTGATTGATACAGGATGATTCTTTGGGCTTATCTGAGAGGTAAATTAATGCTGCCTTGTAATTAAGGAATTGTATTTAGATTTATACTTTTAATTCCTACTATCTATTTTAGTAGATGTTGGGTAAGAGTGAAATTGCTGTCTCCTCATATTTAAAGAATATAATATTCGAACAATTGTTTATCTCGTAGATGATAAATTAAATGCAAATACTATAGAAATTTATAAGACTTGTTGAATTCTGAAAATACTTCACAAGAGTGAAGGGGTTTACATCACATAGAGTAAGAGCAATATATAGATATGAGAACATTACGTTTTTGAAACAAACATGTGACCGTTTTTTCAAAGACACTTTAGATTACATGAAGATAGATAAGTTCGGTAAATTATTTGATAATGAGAACGTGTGTACGTGATTTGGATTATCCTGTACCGATTAACAGAAATTAATGAGAATAGAGATTTACACAATGAGAAACATTAATTCTCCAAGAATTAATTGGTTACAGTACAATTCAAATTTGATTGATTTTTTCTTAAATTGCAAAATAGATACTCACTTCCACCATTCCCCAGCTTGTTTATAAATTTCATAAGCTGATCCTGGTCTACTTGGAGGATCCTCGCGTTCTCCTTCTTCTGAAGAGTAGTCACTAGTGAGTATCCTCCTTGGTGTTATACTCTTTCTCTTCCGTTCAACCTTATCATCCAAGGAGTCGTTCTTGGAATCACCTTGCCCATTGACAAAGATTTGTTTCTTTGCCCGCTGTCTTTCTGAACGTCGTTCTGCTTTCTTCGTAACACTGGAGGTTGAGCCTTCACTCTTCCTACTCTGAGTATCGGTTGTGTCTTCAACATGAACTTCCTCCTTCTTTTCTGAGATAGTTTCCATGCTTTTGTCACGTGACTTACCTGCACTGCTGGGTCTGCAAGAATCGTACAATTATAATTTCCTCAAAAAATACATAGTAATCCAATTCTTATAGTACAAATTGTAAACACTCACAGTGATCTAGAGCCAGATCTTCTAGTGCTGGTCACCTCACCAGGTGTATGTGATCGTTCGCGACTTCTACTCCTCAAATCATAATGATGTTCTGAGGATTCAGTCTCAGTAACACTTCTATTCAGCATTCTAGGAGTCTGCGAACGCGACCTGCTTCTACTGCGCAGCTCATAATGATGTTGTTCGCTATCCATTTTCCTACGAAGCAATGATAATCTAGTATTAACCATTGAAACGTGTCTTTCCTTCTTAAAATGGGTTTGCACAAACTAAAGAGAACTGAGAGGAACTGCACGACTTTCAGATATTCCAAGAATAAACCAGCCAAAGAAAGAAGAAGAGCAAACGAAGGGTTGGTACCATTTTTTCCTTTTGGAGTATCTAAAAATACATGCCTCCTCGAAGGGCAGGTCGCAGTGAGATTTAAAAGACTGTACTCAATTAAGGGAAGGATCTTTGCAAACCGACACTAAAGAAATAACGTTTCCCGGCAGGAAGTAGAAAGGGAACTGATCCAAAAGGGAAACTTGAATTTTAGGTAAGAGTGGGACATAGCGTTGAATCTCTAAAAATAGAAGCCTTCTCAAAGGGCGCGCACAAGAGTCGTGTCCTCCTCTCACCAATCCCCCCCTTCAACAAACGCTCCGATTTAGCCATCACATTTTTTCAAGACCTCCACGAGGAACACCTCCCACTGTTACGCTTCATAGAAAAGAGAGAGAATGTCCTCCACTTCACGGCCTTTCCACCAACATACTTTACGCAATAATATTCACGTTAACCTCCCATATAAAATATCACTTGCTTGCAAATTACCTTTACGATGTTTACGACATAACTAAAACACTAGGCGTGACTAAGGCCACAACATAACGCCCCGAGGAAAAATCCACCATGTATTACGCATTCCATATTGCTTTACATTTATAAGAAAAACATAGTTTTACATACACAATTATCTGCATTTGATAATTCACCAGCTATGTCTATCTTTATGTCTTTCTATATTTAGAAATCGAACTCACCAAAACTCTGTCAAAGTAAAGCGCAAGTTCCGTAAGTCTTGACGAGCGGCGGCGGCGGCGACGGCTACCACGGCGACGGCGGCGTCGTTTTTACAGAATTACGTGCGGGTTGCGTTTACGTTACTCAACACGAATGCCATGCATCCGGTTATATATGTATTTTGTCAACATCGACGCGCGACGCCCCACACACTCTCTCTTTTTTCTCTATCATAACGCACGTTCGTTTCCGTCATTTGCTATCTCCCTTATTGCTATCTTTCTCTTTTTTCTATCATCACACTACATACCTGTCTTTTATTCATATGTATAGATACACGTTTTCACTCATTTTTTTCACTGATACCGTAAATGATGATTCACAAATGACGCCTCTTCCCTACCAACAGATTTCTTCTTCAACTCGAACAAAATCTAACCACTGTAAGTTCAGGTTACCATTCATTTTATGCCGTGTATTTTGTATTTACTACGCAAAAGCAACCAGTTCTATTGCGTGTAGTATTGTGATTTACGCATTTACGCGCCCATTTCAGTTTCTTGAATAAGAGTAGTGGGAGTAGTATGTGAGGTTGCATAGTTACAGGCGCAGACAGTATTTCTTGTTGCAATTTTTAACAATCATCCAGTATCTATCGCCTCATGGAGCTTGCTAGAACTATTTGGACATATTTTAGTTATCTTTTATTTATTTTGAAATACTCTTATTAGAGTTTGTATCTTTAAAACAAGGTTTTCAAGAACGTTAACTACGTTTACCAATACCGATTTAAAGGAATAGACAAATCATAGACATTTCTACTTGTAAGGAATATTTGGGTTTGGTCAATTCCTTTAGATCAGTATTAATTAAACCGATTTAAGACGTGTAAACGTAGTCATTGTCTACTGGAAAAAGATTTTTCGTGTATTAGGAGAGTTTGTAAGATTCTTTCAAGAGCGCAAGGCATAATAAGGTTTTTTGGGCTTAAGTTAATTAAAAGTTTCTTTATCAAGTTACTTCATACATTGTCGAATTGTACAGAGGAATGTAGAGAAAATTATTTTGTTCTCTTTGTCGAAATTTAACTGAATGCATCTAAAGTTTCATGAAAGGTAACTGTGGTTACACTGTCAAGATTAGCCAATTGGATCAGAAACTTTCGGAAATACAACTATCTGATTGCCTAATCGTGGCAATTTAACTTCAATTAACTTTGGCGAAACCGGTCCTAAATAACATTGAACGGTTTACGGGAATTCCGCTAGGTGGCGCTGTTATACATTTACAAAAATTTTGTTGTATGTCAACAGATGGCGGTTCTAACTCGCGGCAATGTTGTCACGAACGATAATGACGTTGCGGCCGCGAAGGTTTTGAAGGGTCGGAATCGGGAGTCGGTGTGGGAGTAAGTACGAGATCCGCGGCCACAAAACAAAACATGGACGCCGTTGAGGTAAATACGTCGGAGCCACCTGAAAATGAGGAAGGTATGGTCTCCGACGTGGAAATATGTCGCGTGTGTCTCCTTGGAAATTTGGTTATGCGGGACCTCTTCCAGGAGAATGATGTCGCCTCCTTATCCGCCAAGGCCATGAGCTTCGCCAGCGTTAAGGTTAGACACGTAATTTCGAGGTTACTTTTTGTCTTGTAAAATACTAAATGACGCTGGAATCTAGAGTTTATGTCGTTACACGTACAAGCCTTTTGTTGAACAATATAGTATCTTCACGATTGTGTGATAGTTAACGTTGACTATTACTTTTCATAATTTCTCGTCAAATTAACACTGTAGAATTTCATATTACAGTTAGATGTATTTCTTGTTCAGATGTTACCAGAGGATGGTCTACCCTCACAAGTATGCTGTGTCTGTGCACAAAAGTTGGAGTCTGCATATGAATTCAAATTACAAGTTGAACAAGCTGATGGAGTCTTGCGGGAGAGATATGACTCGCTTAACATCAAGGAGGAGCTTTTCTTTAATGAAGTAGAAGTTCAAGTTGATGCTCACTTTCAAACTTCTAGTGAATCTTTAGATGAGGAAATTGATGATGAAAAAAGGACTTTATTAAAGGATCATATGGCTCTTCTTCAAGTGGAGAAGCTTGCAGAGGAAGAAACAGCATTGGAGGAAGGTGGGGATTGTCTATATTCAAAAGTAATAAATAAAATTATTATCTTTATTCATAATTACACGTTTAATTATTGACAGTGATTAATTCTTTGATTATTGAGTATTTGAACATGTCAATTGTAAGTTTAATATGTCGATAATAACTTGTATCTAAGCCATTTTCAAAGTTCGTCTTGTTGTGTCCAGAACAGGGAGACGTGCAAGAACTTCAAGAGGAGGTTGACCAGGAGACCATTCAAGAAGACCAGCAGGTCATTGATGAAGAAATAATTCAGCAAGATGAAGATCAGACACACGAAATAACAAACACATTGGAAGCTCACGAACAAATCAAAGACGAGGGTACGGTTGTAGTGGATACTATGGCAGTGGAGGAACACGATTACATTGTGCAACATGATTACACTTTACAATCTGATCGAGAATATACTGCGCAAGAGGCTCCATCTCAAAATCAGGACTCTGAACAGTTCATGGAACTCCTGAATGAAGAAGACATTCCCAATGATGATATCAACCAAGAAGAGCAATGTGATGC
This sequence comes from Cephus cinctus, assembly GCF_000341935.2. Classification (NCBI taxonomy): domain Eukaryota; kingdom Metazoa; phylum Arthropoda; class Insecta; order Hymenoptera; family Cephidae; genus Cephus; species Cephus cinctus. The sequence continues at coordinate 80,869 of NW_014333889.1, read as the reverse complement.
AACGAAAGCAGAGTGTCCGTCTGATCGTAGTTTATCCCAAACAGAAACACGAAGGAGTAAACGCAGGTCCTTACGAAGAGCAGCCATGGCTGATCGGGTCTCCGACGAGGAAAACTATTTCGAGAATCTCAACCTCAGCTCCAGGTTGAAACGTGCTCAGGCTGACAAAAGTGAGAAAGTATTCTTCGTGTGTTACTTGTGCGACAAGCAGTTCTTATCAAAAGGCGTTCTCAAAGAACACATGCATTCTCATGAAGAAGTTAGACGAGCTTTATCCATGAAAAAGACACCTGAGAAGCCACAGAGGAGTAACACAGGTACAGCGAAGATACCGCCGTCAGGTAAACGCGCCAACAAGTGTCCTCATTGTGGTAAAGAATATCTTTATGTGATTTCTTTCAATAAGCACCTGAAGCAACATGAAAAAGATACGGTGCAGGATAAGAAGGAACACATGCCGCTGGAAGTTTCTTTCGAAGAGGATGAGAATAGTCTAAGCTTTTCTAATTGCAATCGTGCACCCAGTTCTATTTCAGGTGACGATAGAAGCATGAGGGAGGACGAGGAATATCTCGAGGATGATAATCAGAACGAGAATGAGGATCAAGAAGACAGAAGAAAGAGAAAGAGGAAGAAACACATACAGTCCTACTTGTGTAATAAATGCCCTGAGAAGTTTTATACGAAACGTGGTTTACGTAAACATGACATTAGACATATTCCATTGACGTGCAGTGTATGCAACGAGGAGTACGACTCTCTGGAGAAGCTTAGGCACCATAGGACAAAGCATGTGATTGAAGGTGTTTTGTCCGAACAAGATTTGAAGGAAGATGTGCAGGAGATTGTTGAAAAGGAGATTGAAGAAGAGGATGAAGATGATATTGAGGAGGATATCGAGGATGAGGTAGATAACGAAGAACAGTTTTCAGATACCCAAGGAAAGGAGATGCATAGGAAGAGAAGATGGAATGAAACAAAAGATTTGAAGTGTCCGAACTGTCCAATGACTTATTCCCATAAAAAATCCTTATCAAGACACTTACAAACACATGAAGGTACCAAGTATGGTTGCAAGATGTGTTGTCAACAGTTCACCAGGAAGGACCATCTCCGTAGGCATATGGAACAGCATGGTAGAGTCAAGTCCTTTAAGTGCACGCAGTGTAACAAAACCTTTGGTAATGAATTGACACTTCGAAACCATCTCATAGCTACCAATCATAAAACTTTTGTGCATGGTCAGGAATATGATCCTAATAAAAGAATCAAAAGAGTTGCTGCGAAGGCTGCGCAAAAGATTATTGACAAGATCAAAATAGAGGACGATCTTGAGGATGACGAGGATGAGGATGATATAAATGATGACTTTGGCAATCATGGTGATGACTACGGACCAACAAAGAAACATAATTACAGAAAGGACTTCGAGTGCGCCACTTGTGGTAGAAAATGTGGCTCTAAGCAATCCTTAACAAAGCACATGGAGCAACACGTGAAGGATGAGAAAGCAGAGAAATTAGAGAAAATGAAGAAGGATAAGAAAGACTTACAAAAGAATTGCAGCGGTAATCTTGGTCTTGGAATAGGCGACTTCGACATAGACGACGATGAGAATTCAGACTTCGAGAGCGGTTTAGAGTGGCCAATAGACAATCACGAGTGCACTACTTGCAAAAAGAAATATAGCACAAAGAAGTCCCTCCTGCGACACCAGCTTCTCCACGAGGAGCCAAACTTTGAGTGCGATATATGCAACGTAAAGTTCTACCGCAAGGACAAACTAAAAGCACACTACGATAAGTGCTCAGAGAAAAATCCTGACCAGGTCAGGAAGTGCAACATCTGTGGGGATAGCTTCGAAAGTAATGAACTCCTACGAGAACACAGAGCCAAGCACGTCACTGAAGGGATCCTTACAGAAGAGGATCTCAGGGACATAGAACCCAGGCCAGAGAATCGCAAAAAGGGTGAGAAAATCGTTCGTAAACGAAGAACAGACATAGTAGGCTTAGAGTGTACCGAGTGCAACAAACAGTACACATCTCGTAAGGGTCTTCTGCGTCATCTCCAAGTACACGAGGGTAAGAAGTACCTCTGTGACATATGCCCCAAGAAATTCTACAGACGAGAACACCTTAAGATTCACGTAGCTAAACACAACATGATAAAACCATACAAGTGCACGCGCTGCACGAAACGCTTCACCAAGGAGGAGCAGCTTACAAATCACTTGACGAAGCACGACCGTAACTTCAAGAAGAGCAAGGATACAGACAGTTCGAAGAGGTTTCTCTGTGAGATCTGCTCCAAGAGTTTCACCCAGTCGACGACGTTGATAGCTCATCTAAGGGCGCACAACGGTATAAAGCCCTACGTCTGCGAAGTCTGCTCTAGGCCCTTCACCACCAATGCGTACCTGAAAATGCACATGAGAACGCATACTCAGGAACGTCCTTACATATGCCAGTACTGCTCTCGCGCATTTGCCAGAGCTGACACACTGGCCAATCATTTAACCTCTCATACAGGTGAGGCTAAGTATCATTGCAAATACTGTCCTAAGAATTTCAGGCGCCTGAAGTCTCTCAAGGAACACGTTTTCATACACACGGGTCAACGACCTTATGCCTGTCCCACCTGCGACAGGAGATTTAATAACAACGGTAGCCGTTACGCTCATAGCAAAAGGTGTAGGCAGAACCTCCTGCAGAATCAAAACCGCAATGAGAACTTGGAGCAGGTGCAGCTGCAACCCCGGATACATCAGACCATCGGACAAGCACACATAGTGAAGCCTCAAAGTGTTAAAACCATAACAATAACTAGACCAGGGGATACAGTAACTGCTCAGCAGGTAATGCAGCACCAGGAGATCCTGATGCCCTTGATCTTACCACTCACGGTGACCCTGACGGACGTTGGCGAAGAAGTGATACTCCCAGAGGGTACAAAAATATTTACTACCTCGTAATCGACAAAGTTCAGACTCTCTTTGCAGAGCGTTCGACTACCCTACAAGTTTTCCATGATGAAACAAGAATGAAGTAACATATAACGAAGCGCTGCTTCGCGGGATGATAAACCAAGACTTATTGAGTTGTTCGTGAGGGCGCAACCTGTTCTCCGGATATACGTCATGACCAAAACAGCTCTTAGTCGATATTGCCCAATGACTCGACCAGTTTTTATCATTACTTTCGGACATAGAAAAAATTTTATTCTGAGATTATATATCCGGACCTAAAAGAAGGATAGAGAAAAGAGGCGCAAGGAGAACCAAACATGGTGACACACCGGTAACGCTTGTTCTTCAAAAAGCATAATAATTAGGCTATTTAAAGAGAAAGAAAAAAAGAAAAGTGTCGAGGATTGTGCAAGGTATGTTCACTGAACAATAATGAACGCCATTAATTAATGGGAATTAATTATTGCGGTTGTATCAGGCATCCGCCATGCACGGATTTTACTATCGTATAAAGAAATACCAAGCATTATCATGTTATGATATGTTTTAAAAAGCGGTAGTTTATTTTTCCATGGTGGAGGCGTGGAATGGTATTGTTTTACCTAGTATGGTTTCGGGCAATGTGTTTACCCACATCAGGTGAATTAACTGATGGTCCTCCTGTGCACTCTTGAAGATTTTCTTCTTTCTTTTTTGTTTGTTCTTATCTGTTTTTTTTTAAACTAGTTCTGTTTTCGTTTTTTCTTCTGCCATATATTGCTTCGCAGTATTTTTGCACGGTGCGATATCTTGCGCTTTAGATTTTGTAAAAATCATCAGGAGTGCACTTGACGAGTTTCCTATCGACGTATCACGTGAAGGTGACTAAGAAAAAATGCTTTAGAATGCTGCGAATCGTAACTTCAATTTTATTTGTACATAACCATGATAGTGTGAATAATAAAGGTTCGTAGCGTTATATTATATGTAGTATGTATTAAGATTTCATTAAACAATCCCTGTATGTTGTTATGTATTCTCACGGTTAAAAAAAAAGAAAATAATGCTTTGTAAAAAAAATATGAAACAGTGCTGTTCTTTTTATTTATAGACTTAAAATTTGTTTCGATAGTCCATTAAGAGACCTATGCGATTATCCATAAATTTTTTGTATTATTTTATAAAGAATTTATTAGGTTAAGAATATTTAGAGTATTGATCACAGGGGTTGTTATTCTTGCTACCCTTATTTGTTTGACAGGGTTTAATAGTTTATCTTGGCAACCAAGTTAGCCTGGCAACGTCAAGTCAATTCTTTTTTTGTAAGGTTCTTTAGATAAAACCAAGAACAGGTTTCAATCTATTGGCAGGTACGTTAGTTGACTAATTAGGGAATTAATTAAAGACTTATTGAACAGTATAGTGCTCGAATAAGAAATCAATTACTGAATAAGAAATGTGATATTTTAAAAATAACAATTCGTATTCAAAAAAGGGTTATAAAACATTATATCATTAACTGTTCAAAGATATTTTGACTTTGTAACGTTTAAGATAATAATTAAAAATGGAGGATTCGGTTCATGATTCTGAAAATATCGAAGAGGAACCAGAAGATGACGATGGTGTACGTAGTGACAGTCACAGGCCATCGTTGACACTAGATTATCGGTGCGTCTAATAAATCATGTTACTTAATCAATGAAATAATTAATACAACAAAAATATTCTTTTCATTTCCTAGAATAATGTGGATTCGAGAGAAAGTCCTGAAATTCCTGGGACTTCATGGACAGCATCGACTTTTTGACAACTTGATAAACGTATATACATAGATATTTTATTTACACTTGACTGTGGCTCTCTGATAAACTTTTCAAAATATTACTTATCTTTGAAATTTCTCCTTGTATCTTTCGAAATTTTCGTCTTAACAGGACAATCATCGCTACTTTGAGGATAAGTTACTGAACTTGTTGGTTTTGGATCTTTACGGCATAGTCGATCTTGAAAAGAAGCAGGTCTTCTTTTACAAGACTTATCACAGTGAAGTTATTCAGGAAGAAATTGCAGTTTGGGAAGAGAGTGAGTATTACGTTTCTTTTTGTCGTACATAGCAAATATTAAGTGACATAAACGGAAATGTTAATGTTGGCGATGAAATAATGAAGAATGAATGACGAGCGCTACCGATAAAAATAAATTTTCATTACTTATTAAATCAATGATATTAATAATAAAATAAAACACAGGCCAACGTACAAAAATCACAGCAGTCACAGCCTTCGCATCCAAAGTCAAGTCACAACGGTTGACCAAGAGCGCACCTGGTAAATGGGAAAGAAAGAGAAAATTATTTTTGAAAAAAATCTTTGATTTATCACGTTTGAAAAAAAAATGGTTAATAGATTTCGCACAGGATGAACGATATGTTTTGAAAGAGACATACATTAAATATCTTACACAACGCACCAATTTCATGATTGATAATATTTTATTAATAATTCACAAATGCACCTTATCTTACGTAAAATGTGACAACACAGTCACAAGTATTTACGCGACTGATTATTTTAAAAAATTTTATCAGGAAAGGTCGAAAAAGTGGTCGAAGAAGAGAAAAAAGAGAAGAAGCCAAAGAAAGGGAAAAAGGGAAAAGGGAAATTGGAGAAGCGCGACGGTAGCGTCAGTACAGGCATTACGAATACAATGAGTTCAACAATGGCTCTCTCGACTAGTCAAATATCATCTTCGAGAGAAATTAGCGAGAGATTCGACGATGACGAGGAAGAGGAAGATGGGGGCGAGGAGTCTTTAACGGAAACGAAGAAAAAGACGAAGAGCACGGTATCCTGTAAGAGACACTGAAGCAATTTTTATTCTAATTAAGGTCACCACGAGTAATGATTACTGATCGAAATGATGCATGAATTTTTCGTAGTTAGAAAATAATTATAGTAGTAAATTATTCTTTCTTTTAAAGTGGGCTCAATGCCTTTTGTCCCCCCACCGGGCGAAGAGGACAAATACATTCTTACCAAGGTAAAGGAAAAAATATTTAAAAAAATTAATACATGTTATCATCTGTTAATTATTTATTAGAAAATGGTCGACCGTGTTATACAAGTGGCAGATCTTCATATGATATGTGGTGCCCTTGACGGAAACAGGACAGACTTGCAGAATGTCAATCTAGTGTACTTCTTAAGATCTAGTGACGAAGGAATACCACCATTCGACACGTACCAGGAATGCCATGCAGAAATTACAGACTATTTGATGGTAGGATCCATAAATGGAAAATTTCTGTCTTCCTTCAACAAGATGCTTACGCAAGTAAGTGTGGTCAAGATGGGTTAACTATTTAATTACAAATTTTTATTTTCTATTAAAATTTAATACCTACTACTGTAGCGTGTTCGTGTGCGAAAATGATATTTTGCTGTTCTATCACTTTTTTTTTTAGGTCTTCAAACCTCTCGTGGAAAGACAATTCAGAGAGCCTGCAGGTGAACTACAAGATGTGAAAAATGAAAATTTAAAACTTGAGTTATCGATCGACAGCGAAATGAGAAAGAGCAGAAGCAGACAAACCAGTTCGGTAAATTCTCAGGACGATACTGAAGATATTTATGTTAGTCGAATTGATAATTGTTAATCAATTATGCCCTGTTGATCAGACTGCAGCGTTCACAAAGCCTTCCGTTTATCGTCGCATGTCGATGGTTATTAAGAGAAAGACAATGGACGTTGATAAACTAGCGAGGGAAACGTCAGAACAGTCGAAGGAGAAGATCAAAGAGAAGGAACGGAAGAAAAGTGACAAATTAAAGAGACAGATTTCGGCCATTGGTAGAAAGCTCAGCATGAATAAGAAAATTAATGAGCACAAGGGTAGCTCTGTATCGGAACCAAAATCTATGTCTAATATTAATATGAAACGTTTGGAAGCCCAATCAGAAGTGGAATTGGATCCAACTAAAAGTGACATTTTGGAGTTTCTCTTTAAATTAACCGCCAGCGTTGAGTGGTTTGTTTACAGATGTTAAAATTATTATTATCATATAGAAATTATATTTTTCGTAACTGTGTAAATGGATTTTTAGGACCTTGGAGCATACCGAAGGTGATATTTTACTAGTTATACCTAAAATTCCTGAACTTTTTGATCCACAAGTAACAGATGAGATGATCTGTGCTAATGAAAAGGCAATACAGGAATTGGAAGACGTTGTCATATCCTGGGGAAAGCATATTCAAAAGGTATAATTCAAGTCTTAAAAAAAAAAAAAATTAACGTGGAAATGTATAACTTTCTTCTGCAATAATAATATTTTGATGCAGATTGTGGAATCTTATACAAATAAGGTAACGCATGGCAAAGGACCTATCGATGAATACGATTATTGGCATGATCGAGAAACTGGATTATCGATATTGGTGGAACAATTGAAAACCTCCACAGTCAAGAGGATACTCTCAGTTTTGAATAAAGCTCAGTCAGTGATCGCTTCCGATTTTGCGTTTTTCCAAAATGAACTTCAAAGGCATTACATCGAAGCCAGGGACAATAATAAATTTCTGTATACCATGTTGAGGTACTTCAAGGTAAGTGATGTCTTTTCAAAAATTAAACTTGAATTAATTTAGATTTTTTTAAACAGCTCATTACGGAATCGGATGCATTTAAAACAATTACTGAAATTATACCGCCGTTAATGACAGACATTAAAATGATCTGGGTACTTTCTAAATATTATGGTAACGAAGAGAAAATGGTACCATTCTTAGAAAGGATATCTTGGCAGCTCTGTCAAAATGTCACTAAGAATTTGGCAGTTAACACCCTCTTCACGTACGGTATTATAAATATATATACATACATGTATAGATGTTCTAGATATTCTATTCTATATATATATAGAAAATTGTGATCACTCCCAGACAGCAGAAATTACGAAGATGTCGATAAGACGTCTTCAAAAAGTCTCAGGTTCCGTTTCTTGATATCTTATAGACAATTCATGTCTGAGAAAGACGTATTTTTAACACGAGAAATCTACAAGATTCTGAGAATACGTCTTATCGACATTTTCGTAATTTGTGCTCTTTTTGGTGCAATTGAAAAAAATCTTTATTGAAAATTATCTAAATCCTGCCACAATCTTCAGTTCCTGTTTTGCGTTACGGTTGATAAATATGTATATTCAGGAACCCTCTGAACATTGTGATACACAAAACAGAGGATGCGCATAAGATGATGAGGAGTTGGAAGATCGCTTACCTCCAGACCAGACAGAGTATAGAGACTTCTGGAAAAGGAACAAGATGGGAATTCGATCAGCGAAGACTGTTTAAAGAGACTGAGTATATAGCTGGAGTCTGCGATGACTTAAATAAGATTGGCAGTGTCCTTCAAGACTTTTACAACATCTTCGGAGCTGAGCTGAAGTCTATCATAAATGATCCTTCGCAAATAGATGCTGTGATCAAGAGAGTAGCTAAACTGGTTGTACCAATTCAGAAAGCTGACTTCAATGTCTTCACTCAATTCAACAAAGAGAACTGGGAAGCCATGATGACCTGGTTCTATGCTGAGGTGACTTTTCTGGAAAATGAAGCGAAATTCTTCATCGATGAATGCTTCACTGTATTAATCAGTGCAGAAGACGCTCTGGAGATGCTGATAAAATTTAAAAATCTCAAAACCAGAGCTGCTATTCAGGAACAGCTGTTGAAGAAGTTTGATGTCATTATGCAACAGTTCAGCAAGGAAATTGGGATAGTAGAGAATATATTTAATAGAGGTATTTTCATAATTTGTACAATATATTTACTCAGATTTTTACTAAAGTATGTTTCAGGAAAACGAAATCCACCATTGCTACGGTACCATCCTCCTGTTGCTGGTGCTATTTTTTGGGAGAGACAATTATTTCACAGGCTAAAGGGACCTGTACTTATATTTCAAAATGTTAATGAGCTTAAACGCAGTGAACTGAAGCTTCTGGCTTTTGAACAGTATTTGTCGATAGCCAGGCAATTGAAAAATTTTGAAGACACAAAGTTTAAGGTCTGGGTCGATAAAGCACTATCCACTGTTGCATGTACCATGAAGAAAAGTATACTCAAGACGGTTGTATATGACCGAAAAAAAGGCAGGTGTTATATTTAAATGTGTTTAAACCCCTAATTGAAGTTTTATTAATTTTCCACAGTTGATCAAGTTCATAAACGAGCACAAGCCAAAGTGTATCTGGAACTTCGAAAAACCAGAAGTGGAACTATGTTGCAATTAAATGATGGATACCAAACAACTCCTCCAGGTTCTAGTCAAAAGACGGAAGTTATTATATCCAAACAAAGTCTTGGTAGGTTTTTGAAAAAAAAAAATAAATTTCATTAAAATATCTTCAAAGTTTCTAGACATCTTTATGAATGTAGGATTTTTTGTTCTATCCACCTCTCAGACACAACTGGTTCTGGTTCAGTTACTCCAAAAATCATGAACACGGTATTACCGTCCAAAATTCATGCGAAACCAGGAGCAAAGTTGGATAAAATAATAGGTTCTGGAAATAAAGATCAAAGGCCATCATCTGTGTCTGTTACTAGTGAAAATTCGCCAGGATTAGGACAAAATTTAACATGGAAGGAGGAGATGCAGGATACAATTTTGGTAGAACATCAACTTCGTTTTGCAGTGAATTTCAAATGGGAAATTTTCGAAATTATTCGAGAGGTAATAAAAAAAAAAAAAATTATTCAACCACAATCCACTTCTTAAATAAATTGAAATAATACAGGCGGAACTTCTGGAACAACTGGGTTTTGAGTTACCAGATGCAATACGAGACGTGGGAATACAAAAAGATCGTCTTCAACATGACATTGAAATAATTGAAGAAATGATTAACCAATACAATATTATTATAGATGACCTTGATGGTGCAGATGTAAGAGAAAAAAAGTCATTATCGATTTAATTCTAAGTCCTTGAACGCACTTTTAGATTTTACTGTTGAAGAATACCTTGTTGAATATTGAAAAACATATAAAACCTGGAATTACGCGGTTCAATTGGTACTCCTTAGGAATTGTTGAATATGCCACAAATTGTGGAAAGCTATTAAAGAGTCTCGTTTCAATGGTCGTTCAAGTTGAACAGTTGAAGAATGACCTAAACAATCGTATTGAAGCTGATCTAGAGTCTTTCAACTTGTTCACAAGCACGGAGGATCCAAATGATCCACTTTACACATTTAGTGGATGCAAGGTAACATATTACTAAAAATAATTTCATAAATCATTAGATTAATAATTTTTTTGCAACGTTAAGACTTTTTTCCTGGACGTTGAATCCAAGAGAAATGAGTTGGTCTGTGCCATGTTAAAATCTTATCAATCCGCCAGTCCAATGTTAATAAAACTGGAGAACCTCGTGGAGGGAACATCAACCGGAATGGCTTCATCAATGCTGGCGTATTATGAAGAATATGAACAAAAAATCTTCACAGCTTTCATAACGTGAGTCACTATGGTTTCCTAGTGATATATTTCCGCGTTCAAATATTCTTTTCTGTATATTTAATTTCATGACTTGTAGGTGCTTTGTGAGAAATCTGGAAGTTCTGAACAAGATGCTTTCAGGCAACAAAGCTGTGTTTCAGGTGGATGCTGTTTTGGTAACCTCTGAAGTTGTACTACGACCATCTCCTAATGAAATCTATACAATCATTTTGCACGACGTTAAAGATCTTTTAGAACGGATGAAAGTGTTTCCAAGATGGATGACAAATACGTGCTTAGAATGCAAGCCAATAAAACGTGAGCAAACAGAGGAACATGCAACATTCAGTTTCTTCGAGGACATCATGAGCATTCAGGCGAGTAAAAAATATTTTTTTTCCAAAATAACAGGGTTACAAAATAGCATATAACGATTCAATATATTGTATCGAAACTTTCAGATAGTCAATGATCTCATCATCACTGTCCAAGACACAACGCACAGATTGGCGATAGACTGCTGGCGATATTTATACAAATGGAAAAAGTATGGCAACCTTTGGTGTTTCGATAAGACTCAATATTGCGAAAAATTCGCTGCGAAAAATCCAACGCTCTTACAATTTGATGAAAAATTTGCTTTCTATGATGCAATAATTGAGCAAGTTCAGGAGATGAAACCATATCATGACATCTGTAGTGTCCGGCGAGTACAAAGCAATTTTGTTATACAATCATGCAAATTCATATTTAAAAAAATATCATTCAAAATATCATTTTCAATATGAGCAGAGTGAACCTGACACCATTGCTTCAGGGGATTCAGGAGCATGCCAACGAATGGAAGCAGATATTAGGTAGCTACCTCCTGGTTAATACGTTACTGTCAATGGAGGAACTCGAGACGAAGATCAAGGAATTTAGGAACGACGTGGAGCTCGTCATCAGTGGCCTCGATAGATTTAAATTGGTGATGCAGACTATAGCCGATGTCAAAAAAATGGCTATCCAGGCGGAAGTACAATATTCTCTATACCAGGTTAATATTATTCATCAAATTCTTTTAGTCTGCTGGCTACTGTTCATTCTAGAACTTTTTCTTTTTCGTAGGAAATCTTCAGGACACTTCAAATACATTCTATAGAGTTCTACAAAGAGGATGAACAGAGGGCCTATAAACTGGAGCACGATTGGAACTCCCTGTACATGGGGGCACTTTACAGAGCCACTACTTTAGAGAGTACCAAGTACCGTTTCTGCGAGATGACCAAAGAACAGATTACTGACTTCAGTCATGAGTTTCATGAGTTTGCCGAAGATTTTGAGATGAATGGTCCAGGTAGTGTTGGTAACGATCTGGATGCTGGACTGAAGAAAATGGATGTGAGAATCTTTAAAATACAGTTTTACCGACTGGTTGCCTATACTTTTAGTTTCTAATGTCTGATCTGGTTGTTTGATAGGAATATGGAAAGCTTCTGGATAAAATGGAAGCAACCAGACAAGATCTTGTTAATGCAGAAATTCTTTTTGATCTGCCACCTGCCGACTATTCGATTCTCTTGAAAGTGAAAAAGGATTACGAAGGCATGGAGATGCTGTATAAATTGTATAAAATGCAACGAAGTGCTAGAGATGTTTGGGCTAAGACACTTTGGGCCAACTTAAATCCGCAACAGTTGATCGATGGGATGGAACAGTTCATTAAGGAGTTTAGAAAGCTACCCAAAGCTGTCAGGACGCTGAGCGTCGGTCAAGCCCTTGACTCCATTATGAAGAGCTTCAAGAATTCGGTTCCGCTGTTTGTGGAATTGAAGAACGAAGCTATGAGGGAACGTCACTGGATGGAACTCATGGACAAGACTGGAAAACACTTTGATATGTCCCCGAACAGGTTCGGGAATTAGTTAAATGATTTTAACAGTGACTTATTAGTGATAAAAACGTGAAACCGATAGTCGATGTGGGAAATAGAACATTTATCTAGGGACTTTATGTAGTTTTTAAGCAGACGTATCGATTTTCCTATGTAACATTTTCTGTCTATCTTTATCTAGTGACATATATTAGTCCTTGCAAAACCAATTTCTTTTCTGAATCCTCCGAGGATAAGCAGTATTACATTGAAAGATATGAAAAATGCTGTGTATTCTATAGGAGGAGGAAGATTTTTTTTTAATATTTTTTTTTAGAAATATTTGCCTTTCTAGAAATTGAAAAGACATTCAGTAACCGTTAAACGATATAAACATTATTTTTCTAATACTTTAACGTGAACTTTGTGCTGCGTAAAAAACAACAAAAATAATGGAGGGGTGAGAATTTACCAGTAAATTCTTTTTCACTAATCGTCCCAAAACCCAAAATTACCTGCCATTTATCCTTAACAAGGTTTACACTGGAGAATATGTTTGCTATGGACCTAGCACAGTATCAGGACATCGCAGAGTCTATTGTAGTCAATGCTGTGAAGGAATTGGCAATCGAGAAAGCAGTGAAAGAAATAGCAGAAGTATGGAAAACCATGGAATTAACAGTTGTGAAACATTTCAAAGGTACGGCGTCTATTTACCTATTAGAATTTAAAAATCAAATTACAGACATTATAATTTCAGGAAGCGAAGACCGTGGCTTCATCTTAGGCCCCGTCGATGAACTCAATCAGGTCCTAGAAGATAACATGATGAATCTACAAAGTATGTCAGCGTCCCAATTTATTGGGCCGTTTCTGAGCACAGTACAAAAATGGGAAAAGGCTATGCAAACAATATCCGAGGTGATCGAAGCTTGGATGGAACTTCAAAGGAAGTGGCTCTACCTGGAGGGCATCTTCGTGGGAGGCGATATTAGAGCCCAGCTACCAGAAGAAGCCAGAAAGTTTGATGATATTGATAAAATCTTCAAGAAGACCATGATGGACACGTCTAAGCGACTTAATGTTTTAGAATGCTGTACAGTTTTGGGTATGTTTTATAAATATTTCTTCGGTTTTGGGTCTTACAGTTCGCTGTATTATCATCAGGTCGAAAGGAGGAATTCGAAAGTCTCAGTGCAGGCCTGGACAAATGCCAGAAATCTCTAACAGAATACTTAAACAACAAAAGAGCGATATTTCCAAGATTTAATTTCATTAGTGATGAGGAACTCCTTGGAATTCTGGGAAGTACCGATCCAGCAGCTATACAAGAACATATTGGGAAAATGTTCGACAACCTAGATAAATTCAGACTTGGTCCTGATAATCAGGACAGGATTGTAGCCTCGGCTTTTATATCGTATGAGCGTGAAATCATGGAATTTCGCAACCCTGTCCTTACCGAAGGTAAAATTGAAGAATGGATGGTACTTGCGTTGGCAGAAATGCGAAAGTCGAACAGATATTTGACAAAAAAGGCAGTTTATGATTATGGAAAAGTAAGAGTCATTGTTGGTATCGCATACTCCTTACATTTATTGTAGAAAAAAATATTTTAGGTCCGGAGACCAAGGACCGAGTGGATGTTAGACTTTCAGGGGATGATGGTCCTGGCAGCTAATCAAATTTGGTGGACTGCTGAAGTGGAGAACGTTTTCAAAAAAATATCTCAAGGAAAAAAACGAGCTATGAAAGAGGTAAGCAATATCACCCTATTATTCCGTATGGTGCCACTTATGAACAATTATGTCTATAGTATTTACAACAACTGAACAACCAATTGGATGAAGTTGTTACCTTGATGGGTGGCGATACACTTTCTAATAACGATAGAAAAAAATTAGATACTGTTTTAACAATAGATGTTCACATTAGAGATATTATTGATGGATTTGTCCGAGACAGTATAATGGACGCCATGGAATTTGATTGGGAGAGTCAGCTGAGGTAAATTCTAGTATTTTGAAAAAATGACAGATTAAAAATAATTATTTTCAAATCATCCATATAGATTCTATTGGGTCCATGACCTAGACAATGTTTGGATGAATCAGTGTACAGGCACTTTCGAGTATGGATATGAGTACATGGGACTCAATGGACGTCTAGTTGTAACACCATTGACAGATAGAATTTATCTTACTATAACCCAAGCACTGTCTATGCACTTGGGTGGTGCACCTGCAGGTGAGTTAATATTTTGAAAATCCCCAATTATATGAACACCCCTGATGTAATTAATCTATTTTATTAGGCCCTGCTGGTACTGGGAAAACTGAGACTACGAAGGATCTAGCAAAAGCTCTAGGACTTCTTTGTGTTGTGACAAATTGTGGAGAAGGAATGGATTACGTAGCCATTGGTAAAACACTTAGTGGTCTTGCCCAATGTGGTGCCTGGGGTTGCTTCGATGAGTTCAACAGAATTGACATATCAGTCCTCTCCGTAATCTCCACTCAACTTCAGACTATAAGATCAGCATTGCAATTGAAAGCCAAGAGATTCATGGTACAAAAGTTGTTTTATTAATGAGTGAGATTTAATTTTAAATTTCATAATATTCCGATTTATTGTAGTTCGAAGGACAAGATTTAGTCATGGACAGTAAGGTTGGCATATTCATCACCATGAATCCAGGATATGCAGGAAGGACCGAACTTCCGGAATCTGTGAAGGCACTCTTCAGGCCAGTAGTGTGCATAGTACCTGACAACGAGATGATCTGCCTGATCAAATTATTCAGCGCCGGTTTCCTCACTGCCAAAATCCTGGCTAAGAAGATGACTGTCTTGTATATCTTAGCGCGAGAGCAGCTTAGCAAGCAGACGCATTATGACTTTGGTCTTAGAGCACTGAAGTCTGTTTTAAATATGGCTGGTCAGCTGAAGAGAACTTCCAGTGACCTTCCTGAGAACGTAGTGCTGATGAGAGCCTTGAGGGATATGAATCTACCGAAATTCATATTCGACGACGTACCTCTCTTCCTGGGACTCATCAAGGATCTCTTTCCTGGCCTAGATTGTCCCCGGGTTGGCTATCCAAACTTTAATGATGCTGTGGAGAAGATGCTCCGGCAGCACGATTACATTGTTTTACCTGATCAGGTAAGAGTTAGTTTGAACAAAGTATTAATTTTAAAGCATAAGCATAAATTAACGCTATACTTTATTCGACAGGTTGACAAAGTTATTCAACTATATGAAATCATGATGACAAGACACTCAACAATGATTGTGGGACCAACAGGCGGAGGCAAAACGGTTGTTATTGAAACGCTGTGCAGGGCTCAAACTTATCTGGACAACCCAACAAAACTTTACATCATGAATCCCAAGGTAAATATCGATATAGAATATTGAGAATTTCTTGAAAATATGGATTTTTTTAAAAAGGCCTGTACGGTGGTGGAACTTTATGGTATACTGGATCCCTTAACTCGTGATTGGACTGATGGTCTCTTGAGTAATATTTTTCGTGAGATCAATAGGCCTTTGGAATCTGGCAAACAGGAAAGGAAATATATTTTATTTGACGGGGATGTCGATGCCTTGTGGATTGAAAATATGAATTCTGTAATGGATGACAATAAATTGTTAACACTGGCCAATCAAGAGCGGATCAAGATGCAGAATCATTGTAGTTTATTGTTCGAGGTTACAAATATTCCAAATTCTTGTTCTACTATTTAAATAATTAGTGCAATGTAATAGCCATTACATGCGTCTTAATGCGTACGCAGGTTGGTGATTTACAATATGCTTCACCAGCTACAGTATCTAGAGCTGGTATGGTTTATGTAGATCCAAAGAATCTAGGCTATCAACCATATATGGACAAATGGATTCGAAGCAGATGCAAATCGGAGCATGAATTCTTTAATGGAATGTGTGAAAAATATGTAAATACCACGTTAAAACTCATTATTGACGGAATGTTAGGTCTTCAGCAAGTTAAGCCATTGAAAATGATTATTCCTCAAACTGGTCTCAATATGGTAACCAATAGACATTAAGAATCACTCATAAACAAAGCAACAAATTAAATAAGTAAATATAAAAATATTAATATCAACCAGGTTGTTCAACTCTGTCACATGGTAGACGCCCTCTATCCTAGTCGACCAGAAGATGAACCTCCTCAGAGACAACTTGGAGAATTACCAAATCATGAAGAAGAAGCATTTTGGGCTGAAAAATTGGCCAACAGGGATGAAGTTTTGGAGGCCGTTTATATACAAGCTTGTTATTGTTCACTGGGTGCAGCCTTAGTAGTGGAAGCCAGGAATGAATTTGATGAATTCATGAAGAAGACCTCAGGATTGATGATGGTGGAGGATACTCCAGAAAAACCAGCAACAACCAGTATAAGCAAATGATAATACAAAACTCATTACTCATCAATTATTTAATTGAAACTGTAATGATTTCTATTTATCAATCCAGGATATATTCCTATAACTTATCGTTCCCTGTATGACTACGTTCTGGAGGTCGATAAAAAAATTTGGACACCCTGGAAGTTTTTGGTACCATCTTATATACATGACAGATCCAAGAACTTCAGTGAGATTCTAGTACCTACGATTGATACACTAAGAACAATGTGGTTCGTTAAACTAATGAATGATATGAAAAAACCTGTGCTACTTGTCGGTGAGACAGGAACATCGAAAACAGCAATAATACAAGATTTTCTTAGAAGTCTTGATCAGAATAAATATGTGAGTCTCAAGATTACACATTACTTCTTCAAGAACTAGGAAAATCATTACTGTTGTGTCTTGCAGAATCAACTGTTAATCAATTTCTCATCGAGAACTACGTCAATGGACGTACAGAGAAATATTGAATCAGCCGTTGAAAAAAGAACCAAGGACATTTTTGGTCCACCTCCTGGAAAAAAGCTTATTATCTTTATAGACGACATGAATATGCCACTAGTCGATACTTATGGTACTCAACAACCTATTGCGCTATTGAAACTGCTACTAGAGCGTAATGGATTCTATGATCGTGGGAAGGATCTTAACTGGAAGCAAATGAGAGATATTTGTAAATAATTTATTACTCTGGAGAATAAATGTTTTACGAGCTATCTATTAATATAACGGTATCGAATTAATGTTTCAGGCTACTTGGCAGCCATGGGAAAAGCTGGTGGTGGAAGAAACGAAATGGATCCTAGATTTGTCTCCATATTTTCTGTCTACAACGTTACGTTTCCATCTGAAATAACCCTGAAGTACATCTACACGAGTATCCTAAAGGGACATCTGGAAATATTTCCCGAGGAAGTTCAAGAATTAGTGGATGATATCATTCAAATCACCTTAGATCTTTACAAGGTATTTCAATCCTTCATCTCTCGTTTGTGCTTTAATTTCAAAGATCTTGAATGATTTGTATTTTTAAAAATGTCAATAGTGTGCCACCACGGAATTACCCCCAACACCATCGAAATTTCACTACGTCTTCAACATGCGTGATCTGTCGCGCATAACTGCTGGTCTTCTGCAAAGTCATCAGAGCTACTTTCCAATGGTCCAACAATTTTCACGACTATGGAGGAATGAGTTCACTCGAGTGATCTGTGATCGCCTTATCACTGCAGAAGTAACTCGGACGATGAATAAATGAGAGAACTTCTCAAAAGAAATCTAAAATCTATAAAACCAATGTTTATTATTGCAGGACAAGGAGATTATGAAGTCTCACCTGGAGGCAAAGATAGAAAGCTTATACGAAGACAATCCTGAAGTCATTGACTACGTATTACGTGATCCTCTACTCTTTGGAGACTACAGAAATGCCTGTAACGAAGAGGAACCTCGATACTATGAAGATCTTCTCGATTACGAAGCCGTCTACAGTCTCTTCATGGAGGTCCGTCAATGAAATCAATTTAAATCATTAACGAAAAATTAAAAACTACATATTTTAATAGATCCTAGAAGAATACAACGAGAGGAACATGAAAATCAATATGGTCCTATTCAACGATGCTCTGGAGCATTTGACCAGGGTGCATCGTGCTCTGAGAATGCACCGGGGTCACGTGTTGGTAGTTGGTATTGGTGGTAGCGGAAAACAAAGCGTAATTCGTTTAGCCGCATTTGCTGCCAACTGTGAAACATTTGAGATTACCTTAACAAGAGGTTACAATGAGTCTAGCTTCCGGGAGGATGCAAAGAAGCTGTTCAATATGGTTGGAGTCGAGGACAAGAGGATCGTCTTCTTGTTCACGGCTTCTCACGTTGCAGATGAAAGTTTTTTGGAATTAGTCAACAATATGTTGATGACAGGCGTTGTACCAGCGCTCTTCTCTGACGAGGAGAAAGATGCTGTTATAAATACTTGTAGAAACAGAGCCAAGGAAGCTGGTTATGGTATCACTAAGTATGTACTTGATTTCGTGAAGTAGTGATATAAATGATCGTTTAAATATATACTTTTTGTATGTTTCAGAGAAAACGTTTGGTCTTATTTCGTTAAGACAAGCATTGGGAACATGCGTATCGCGCTATCTATGAGTCCCGCTGGTGATATACTCAGATCACGATGCAGAAGTTATCCAGGGCTGGTTAACAGTACTACTATAGACTGGATGTTCCCTTGGCCTGAACAAGCTCTGTTTGCTGTTGCCAATGTTATTCTTAGAGATGTATGAATACTTTATTGGGGGACAATTTCCCTTTTTGCAATTGAAGCGATGGTCTTGTTTTAACAATCGTTGTGTCTATCAGAATCAAAATATTCCTGAAGTCCATAGAGAAGCCATTGTGCAGCACGTAGTGCACGTGCACGTTTCTATTGGGGAGTATACGTCAGATTTTCTAATTAAACTAAGGAGGAGGAACTACGTCACTCCCAAACACTACTTGGACTTCATCGACACATATCTGAACCTCTTGGTGGAGAAGAAAGAATATATAGAGTCCCAATGCGAAAGACTCTCAGGAGGTATAGTCCGGATGGTACCTTTCGTGGAAATTATAAAATTAACGGAATACAATTAACTGAACCAATAATTTTAATCTATTCAGGTCTTACAAAGATAGCCGAAGCTTCAGAAACACTTAAAGATCTGAATGCCATCCTGGCTGTTCAGAGAGTTAAAGTATCGGAACAAACCAAAAACTGTGAGCTATTGTTAACGTCAATAGGCGAAAGTACAGATATTGCAATGGAAAAGAAGGAGATGAGCATGGAAAAGAGAAAAGAAATTGAGGAACAGAACAAGATTATTGCCAAGGAAGAGGCTGAAGCTAAGGATGCACTTGCTGATGCTCAACCGGCCTTAGAAATGGCTAGATTAGCTCTGAGTGACTTGGAAAAATCAGATATCACTGAAATAAGGTCTGTATATCATATTTTGAACAATTATATTTCAATGGTGAATTAGAAAATTTAATCACAATTTGTATTCTTATCAACAGATCATTTGCCACGCCACCGGAACCTGTGCAGATTGTCTGTGAATGTATAGCTATAATCAGAGGCGCCAAGGAAATATCCTGGAAGAGTGCCAAGGGGATGATGAGCGATCCCAGTTTTCTGAGGTTACTTCAGGAGATGAACTGCGACCTGATAACATTGAAGCAGCAGCAGATGGTCAAAGCCCATTTGAAGAAATCAAATAAACTTGAACAGATGAAAACCATCAGTAGGGCAGGATACGGACTTTATAAATTCGTGCTTGCTGTTCTGGATTACTGTGCCGTCTATAGAGAAGTACGGGATTACAACTTATCTTTTCCTGACATTCAATTGTCCATTGCAATCTCTGTCATTCGATTGGCTTAGGTGAAGCCGAAGATAGATAAAGTTCAGGCTTTGGAGGCTGAAGCAGAACGCGCGAAAAAGGCACTGGAGAAAGAAGAACATGAGTTACATCGTATAGAGAAGCAATTAGCTGAGTTAAATGCAAAATATGACGTTGCCATGTCTGAGAGACAAAGATTACAAGAAGAAACTGACATCCTTCAGAGAAGATTGATTGCAGCTGATAAACTGATTGGCGGATTATCGTCTGAGAATACGCGCTGGCAAAAGGACCTTGAAAATCTTCACGAAGAAATGGAAAAGATCATTGGAAATTGTCTTCTTTCTGCTGGCTTTCTTTCTTACGATGGACCATTCTCTTACGAATTTCGTATAGAAATGATCTATAATGATTGGCAGAACAGTATACTTAAAAGGCAGATTCCACTTAGTCAACCATATAAATTAGAGACACAATTAAGTAATGATGTGGAGATCAGTGGGTGAGTACTTTTTATACGAGGAACAGAAAATTCTTTAGGACATAAGTAACTAAAGTTGTTAATAATTTTTTTAATTCTAGGTGGAATTCAGAAGGTCTACCACCAGATGAATTGTCAGTACAAAATGGAATTCTCACTATGAGAGCTTCAAGATTTCCACTGTGCATTGATCCTCAGCAACAAGCTTTAAATTGGATAAAGAAACGAGAAGCTAAGAAGAATCTGAAGATCTTGACATTTAATGATCCCGATTTCATCAAGCAAGTTGAGATGGCCATTACGTATGGTTTTCCAGTACTCTTTCAGGATGTTGATTACATAGATCCTGTTCTGGATAACGTACTCGCAAAAAATATAAAAAGTATGTACGAGCGTTAGCTACGTTTATTATTTCTAATGTTTATTTTTTTATCCCAGCTGTGTCAGGTCGCACATTTGTGGTTTTGGGTGACAAGGAAGTCGATTACGATGAAAGATTTCGAATGTATTTAACAACCAAATTGTCCAATCCAATTTTCAATCCAGCTGTTTATGCCAAGGCGGCAGTTATAAACTATATGGTCACCTTAACAGTAAGTAATGTTTTCTTAATATTACAAAATACATGAAATGCTTTTCTAATGGTTGTCTAATCTTTATTTTCAGGGCCTGGAAGATCAACTGTTGTCCGTAGTAGTGAGAACAGAACGACCGGATGTTGAAGAACAACGGGAAAATTTGATTGCTGAAACGAGTGCCAACAAAAGTCTTCTTCAACAGCTCGAAGACAGTCTTTTACGTGAAATCGCAACAAATCAGGGTAATATGCTGGATAACATTGACTTGATTGAAACCCTGGAAAACACCAAGTCAAGTGCCAGTGAAGTCATGATGAAATTGCATCTAGCAGAACTGACAGCAGTTGATATCAATAAGTTGAGAGACGGTTATAGGCCAGCAGCAAAACGTGGTGCTATTCTGTTTTTCGTCCTGGCGGACATGGCCACTGTGAACACAATGTATCAATACTCCTTGATTAGCTACCTGGAGATATTCATTCACTCCCTGAAGAAGGCCTTGCCTGATCCCTCCTTAATGAAACGTCTTAAAAATATCATAACTATGTTGACCAAGAATATTTATGATTATGGTTGCACCGGAATATTCGAGAAACACAAACTCCTCTACTCTTTCCAAATATGCACCAGGATCGAGCAAAGCATAGGCAATGTGGATCAGACTCAATTGGATTTTTTCATCAAGGGTAACGTTTCCTTGGAGAAGGCACAGAAAGTCAATCCTGCGCGATGGCTTCCATCTAGTGGATGGGAAGACATTCTCAAGCTTTCCAATGATTTTTTGACGTTTGCCAAACTTCCTGATCTACTTCATAATGAAATTGAACTATGGAAGCAGGTTGGTTGACCAAAGCTATACAATTTATCAGTATAAAAAATGTACCACCATTTATATACTTCTATGTATATATTAATTTTATATATATATTTTTAGTGGTATGACATGGATTGTCCAGAATCTGAAGAATATCCCTGCGACTATTCGCAGAATCTACAACCTTTCGAGAAGCTGATGTTGATGCGCTGCTTCCGCGTTGATCGTGTTTATCGCGGTGTTGTTAATTACATCAGCGAAACAATGGGTGAAGAATTTATCACTCCACCTAATGTTAGCTTCGATGCCATCTACGAACAGAGTACACCCACCATGCCCGTTGTATTCATCCTGAGTCCTGGTTCAGACCCCACTTCAGAATTGATGAAGCTTGCCGAGCGATATGGTTGTGGAGGTGGGAAGTTCAGATACTTGTCGCTGGGTCAAGGTCAAGAAAAGGTAATAACATTAATATACATCGAATGAGAATTGATATCTTATCACTTTTTATATTATTATTTAGACTGCCATTGAACTGCTGGAAACTGCCGTTGCCAGGGGCCAGTGGCTTATGCTACAAAACTGTCATCTTTTGCTGGGCTTTATTAAGGAATTAGAAAAGAGATTAGAAAACATAGGAAAACCACATCCAGATTTTCGTCTGTGGTTAACCACAGACCCCACGCCTAGCTTCCCCATAGGAATACTTCAGCAATCACTAAAAGGTATGGAGAGTAGACTTGAAACTATTCTTCCTTTATTTTTCACCATGTTCAATTTCTTTTTTAGTTGTCACTGAACCTCCTAATGGACTGAAATTAAATCTACGTAATACGTACTTTAAAATGCGAGAACAAACACTGGAAAGTTGTTCGCATCCCATCTTTAAACATCTGATCTATGTTTTGGCTTTTTTCCATGCTGTGGTTCAGGTAAGTGAAGTCTAGGAACTTCGTTATAAAATTAATAATAACACTTGAAATATCTTATTTCTCTAACAGGAACGAAGGAAGTACGACAAAATTGGATGGAACATAAACTACGACTTCAACGAATCTGATTTCAATGTGTGCACTACTATTTTGGATACCTACTTAACCAAAGCTATGTCTATCAAAGAGACTAGAATACCTTGGAACAGTCTGAAATATTTGATAGGAGAAGTAAGTCTACGGAATGACAATAATTGTAACACGTGTTATGTATAACTTCTGAAATATTGAAGGTAATGTACGGCGGAAGAGTCATAGACAATTTTGATCGTCGTGTTGTCAAGATTTACATGGATGAATACTTTGGAGATTTCCTTTTTGATACTTTTCAACCGTTCCATTTTTATCATGATGATCACGTGGACTATGTGATACCAATGGAAGGTGACCGTGACTCTTATATCCAGTTCGTCGAGGAACTTCCTCTGGTGAACTCACCAGAAGTCTTTGGTCTTCATCCCAACGCTGAGATTGGTTATTTCACTAATGCGACTAAAGAGATGTGGACAAATCTTATTGAGTTGCAGCCACAAACGGGTAAGAATATAAATGAAAGTATTTTTTTTTTTCATAATGATACTAATTAAAGTAAAAATAAAGTACCCATAAGATTACTTCAACAATGCAAATAATTATAGCCTGCTTGGAAAAAGTCAGTAAGTTGTAAATATCCACTTAGGTTGAATTATATTATCTTTAAATTCATTGTTGTAGATCTGTGAAAACAAATCTTACAATTTTAAATTAACCGATAATTATATTCACAGCGGTAAGCGCTACGGGAATCAGCAGGGATGATTTTATCGATAACGTCGCCAAGGACGTCTTGGTAAAAATTCCACCAGTATATGACATGATTAAAGTCAAGAGAAATTTTGGGTTGGCTGTAACGCCGTCATCAATAGTTCTCTTTCAAGAATTGGAACGGTTTAACAAATTGATAAAAAGAATGGCAGTCACTCTCACGCAATTGAGAAAGGTAAATCAAATGTGAAGTACTAAACTTATTAATAGAATATATAATTGATTAAATATCCTACTAGGCCATTGCAGGTGAGATTGGAATGGATGCAGTACTTGACAACGTATCAGTGGCACTATACAATGGTGTTCTACCAAAGGAATGGTCAAAATTAGCACCGGACACCAGGAAAAACTTAGCTGGTTGGATGGATCATTTTGAGAAACGAATAGCGCAATACACTAACTGGGTAAGACTATGACTTCCAAATATTTTTCTAAATCCCATATCTATGGAAGATAATATTTTTAGTCAGGATGTAATGAACCAGTAGTTATCTGGTTATCTGGTTTGCATATACCAGAAACATATTTAGCTGCACTGGTACAGATGGCATGTCGCAAAAATAATTGGCCATTGGACCGCTCATTAACTTACACTGCAGTATCTAAGTATGCGAAAGCAGATGAAGTGGAGGAAAGACCTGATCAGGTAGATGATAATAAAACTACAAATCTCAAACTGTGTTAAATAACGAATACATTGTTCACATTTTATTTATCTATTCAACAGGGTTGTTACGTACAAGGATTATATTTAGAAGGTGCTCGATGGGATATGGAAGATCATTGTCTAAAACGTTCTTACTCAAAAATTCTTATAGAGGAATTACCAGTGCTGACAGTAATTCCCATAGAAGCTCACAGACTGAAACTTCAGGTAAGAGGTATATGTTTTTTTTACGGAATTATTTTGATTAATTTTTTATCTGGATTTGTAGAATACAATAAAGACTCCAGTATATACAACTTCCAATAGACGAAATGCTATGGGGGTTGGTTTAGTATTTGAAGCAGATCTTGGTACTATGGAACACATTTCATTGTGGGTACTTCAAGGAGTATGTCTAGCCTTAAATACGGATTAATTAGACAATAGAAAATGGTATCAGGTGTATTTATAAATATTTGCAATAGTGTGCCTCTCATATTTATTTGGAATGACAATGAATCGAGAGATAAGTTAGTGTATACGTTTATGTGAAGTAAATATAGAAGCGAGATACTGATCAATAACAAGTCATTGATAAAAATTGGGAAATCGTGTCTTTCTTGTTTATTTTAAACAATGAGAATCAAATAACGCATTTCAACCAGTAGTACTGTGTCCCTCGTGCTGTTTCCTTGCTTGGACTTGTGGTAAACAAAAATTATAGAAAGAACTATTGACAAAATCTGAGAAGTGTTGCCATTTAATCCAGTGTTCGCT
Organism: Cephus cinctus; assembly: GCF_000341935.2. Classification (NCBI taxonomy): domain Eukaryota; kingdom Metazoa; phylum Arthropoda; class Insecta; order Hymenoptera; family Cephidae; genus Cephus; species Cephus cinctus. Next base: position 55,642 of record NW_014333889.1, on the reverse strand, counting down.
CTGCAAGTGGTTGATACCTTTGGCTTTACCTATAAAATGAGGATCTACAACTAAAAGGTAGGCATTCCCATTGGAACCTATATGAATCCCCATTATTCCTTTACTGGAACAATCTTTATCTCCACCCATCATTATTGGACTTGCAAAATCTTCAAAGTGCTTTTTTAGTTTATCTATATACTGTATTAAGTCCTTGCCATTTGGTATATGAATAATTTTACTAACAACATCATACCGATAATCCAAAACTAGACAAACCTGTAAATAAAATACTAAAGGTATTGAAATTGCTCTACGCAAATTAATTTTACATTCACTAAACTATGATGAAAGAAGCATAACTAAATATTTAATAACTATTACTTCAAAACTTCCAATCCACTCTCTTGATCCTATAAAAGATTTGTCTTTATCTTCCAATGCTACAAGTATCTCTTGTATAGATCTCAGATTAGGAACTGGTGCATTCGATGTTAGAGTATCCTTAATCCACGAGCAAATAGTTTGTAATGTTCGATACCCACAACCCCAACCCTAAAATGAGATAAACGGTTTTATACAGGCAACTAACCAGGCCGTTTAACGGTTGCTTTAAAGCGCAGCAAACAATTAGATCCGCTCGAGAATATCGTTCCATTAATTAAAATACATTGTGCATGCAAGTAAGGAATCATGCTCTGCCAAGCATGGTAGTCTACCGGGGTTATTCGATTCAGTTTTCTCGTGACCGTCGTTTCAAAAACACCAGGTAAGTGAACCCGGCGGTAAACTTATAGTTAAATGTAAAACCAAAGTAACATTTTCTCAACTAGATTAAACCAACAACATTGTTCACCCTACCTTATCGTTGAAACCATCGCAACCATAATGCCAGTATTCATAATCCCCACGCACTAAAAATGTTTCACCGGGTTCAGGAAGCGGTAAATCCTTATGAACATTTTTTAGTAAACTCATGGAATAGTCATTACTCATCTTATATTGTCCTTCCACTATACGTGCATTCATAGAGACACGATTGGTACGTAAAAAGGCATAAGAGTACAATGATTAGTACACGCAAAGCCCTGCAAAAAAAGTATAACATAAATTCATATGCAAAAATTCATTACCCAATTCTCCGCAAATAAAACTGGTACACTTAATTGTTTATAAGAATTGCCATAACTGGAAATCCTCGTACGTAATGCTAAGCGAGTACAGAAAGTACTTTCGAAATTCAAAAGAAAATAACATTCCCGCCATTAAACCAGATGACACGAGCTTCCCTAGTTATCTTTTGTTTTGACATCGTTAAAGGTAATACAAAGCTAAATTACCTCAATAAATTACTATAGTATATCTTAATAAATGAATTTTGACCTCCTTTGTTGAGGACGTCGTTCAAGGAGGTGTACTTACTTTAGGCCTACACAATACTTGATTGTCCCAAGAGTGTGGCGTCACCTGTCACTGTTCCCTATAATATCACGTACGTAGTCTAGTCGTCTGGCTGTTGGTTCCGTTGGTTCACAGAATGAACGATTGACACGAGAAAAAAAATAAGAATCAGGATAAATTCGGTAATGCAGTCGAAGGGATTACGCGGGGGAATAATATTGCTCGCTGTCAAGTACACAGTACTGGGTTACTTCGCGTGGCGTTATTTTAATCGTAAGACAAATTGTTACGGCAAAAATCAAGTAGATTTCTGAGAGAATTGCTATTCCGCATTCTGTCTACTACGCAGACGGGAGAAATGGACGTTGAAATCACGTATATGGGATACGTTGTGGAATCTGGTGTGGTTTATACTTTGCGATAAAGGATTTTCGTGCGTCAAATCGGATTCATTATTATTATGCAGTAAATATCTATGATCATTGAAATGAAAGTTTCCTCGCGTTGGGTAAGTCAATTAGTCATTGTAGCCTTATTCAATTAACGTAAACTGGTTAGGAGAGCAGGATTGTTTTTTTCCCAGGACTATTTGTCTGGTATCTTGACAGCTCCATAATAGACCGTGTTTTATCGATTTTCTCTGGTATCATTTTTTTTAATTTTTAAAAGTTTGTTTTTCAATATTGGTTAAGAGAAAGTTTTTATAGCTTGCTTGAGGAATATATGGTATATTATGGGAATGGCCGTAAACATTACTAGAAATTTTTTCACTATTGAATGTAGTTAGAGGTTATATTTATCAGGTTTCATGCAATTCATGGTGGTTCTTAAAAGTCAAGGAGCATAATATACTTGTTTATTAGGGGTCTGAATGCTTTTAAAACTGTTGGATTACTTGTGCTTTGGATGATATTTATTATGTAAACTGATCCTTATGTAAATTACTGAAAAGAACTGTTAGTAATATATCATATAATAGTTTAAGATTTAATTTGCTAGTATAGTCCCACCGAATGTAATAATGAATGCTTTCTCTGCTTCTATCACAGTGAATCAGAAGGAAATGGTTTGAAGTATAGCTTCAAGGAGCAAATAAGAACACAGGATGTATGGGGACGGAGAACTGGAAACGGTATCTGAACCCTGGCGGGTAGAGTTGGCTCTGACTACCGCAACGGATGACAATGAACACTTTTGCAAACTCATACTATACAAAGAAATAAAGGACTCAAGGTATACGTCATGGATCTGTCATTATAATTTATAGGAATCTAATATTTATTCTTATAATTACAGAGTACGAATATGGGACGTGGTAATATTAATTCCGAATCTCTTATTTCTCTTATTTATTGCGGTGCGGTTTAATAGAGCTAGGCTTAAATTAAGAGCTACCAGCAGTCCAATATTTTTAGCCTTTTATGGCCTTGTTCTATGTAACATAGTAATCTCAGTGATACGGTGCGCAGTGTCAATGACAGTTAATGCAGCAGCATCGGTTGGTGGAAAAGCAGACAAAGTGCTTTGGGTGACAGTGCGATTCTTCTTACTGTCGACAGAAATGAGCGTAGTCATATTTAGCTTATTCTTTGGTAAAGTATCTTTTGACTTATAAAAAACCACTAATGAAGAATATTATAATACTAGAATGACGTATCTACTCTTTCAGGTCACTTGGACAGTAGATCAAGCATTCGTAGGGTTTTATTAGCTACATCATTCATAGCACTGGCGTTTACAATAACTCAAGGTACTTTGGAACTGATATTACCCGATGATACTTTTCACATACCCAGCAGGAACTTCTACGTATTTGGACATGGAGGAATGATGTTCTGGTTCTGCAGTAGTATCGTCTTCACTCTGGTAAATATAATTTTCCTACTGCGTAAAGATGTATGTTTATTAGAAATATGTTTGATAAATTTTTTAATAATTTTAGATATACCTATTTATATTGATACTGCCATGGACTCGGCTTAGAGAACGTTTTGCACTACCAAGTGAGAATCCTAATTTAACTACAAGCTAGAATAAATAGAAGAGATACACTGGTTAATCAAAATTGTATATTTTAGATCGAAAGAGTTTCTACGTATATGCTGGAGCACTGGCAATCTTGGATCTGGCACAATCGATAGGAGCAGGACTTCTGAATTATACCCAAAATCCTGCAGGGCTCTGTGTCGTCGATCTGACAGCTGCTGTGTATCTAACGCTGTTTACGCCACTGGTCTATCACACATTCTTGTCCGAATTCTTCGGGTATAGTTTCATCCATTTCGTAAACATTTATTCTATTGTATACTGTGATGAAGTTTTCGAGGTCGTGCCTGCTTCTGATTTCAGTGTATCGCAACCGTCAATAATGTTCTCGTACAAGACGCAAGTGGACGACGCTATGGACGAGGATACTGTGTCCTTACCTCACCAGCAGAGTTTCTCCTCGTTGAAAACCGACAGTGACTACATCTATCAGGTCCATACTCCGCCTATTCACATGCCTCTGTACGATTCGCCAATGCCAAAGTCCTCCGCGTTCAAGTCCAGGAGATCCATGTATTCCTTGACGCCGAGGAGAGATCCGAAGTCCGCGAAAGCAGGTCGTTCAAGTTCCCAAGTGACGCTGTACGGTACATCTCCTGGTGCTAAGGCCCTGGGGAAACGTCATAATATTCTGAAAAGCACCTCAGATCTTGGAAATACCAGTCCACTAACCAGATCCGAGAATCTAGTCGGAGTACAAAAAAGCACACCTAATCTCAATTTCGATAACCGGCCGTGGAACGCTTCAGTATCCTCTAAAATAAAGTATCCTGGCGCTACCAGTATATCGAACCTCGTTCTCCTGCCGAATACCGCGAGTAACTTTATCTACAGACCCAAGGGTAATGATAGTACTGCGAATCTCTTCTCGGCATCGAGTAAAAGTAGTTTGGAGAATACCGCACAAGAACTTGAGTCTTCTGATGGTGCGTATTACGAGTTCCCCGGGACGAGAAGAGAAAGTTCCACCAGGAGTTCAGTTCTCGAGAATCCTCCTTCACGATCCTCAGAGACGATGCCACCCCTGGAGAGTAATCTACGGAATATTCTTGACAGTGGAACCTTAGAGTACAAGGAGTGCCAGGAAGAGGACGAGGAGGATAGCGAGGATGGGAGGTTGAGTTTGACTAGCTTTGTGCAATCTTCAGCAAGGAAATTTAAAGTTTATGATGACAAATCGATTTTCGGTCGTCTACAAAAATCACGAGATTTCGAATCCGCTAGTTTAGGCCCCGGCAGCACGATTAATGATTCCGCGGAAGTACTAAATGTCACGTCAGGACCTTCTCCAAGCAGGAACACAGAGTACAGGTCCGAGAGAACGGAGTCAGGGTCCAGTGGGAGTCAAACAGCTGGAGGATTAAGCGATTATCTTCAATCCTTAAACTCTCCAAAATATCAGTCTTAAAAGATCTCCTATTTCGCATTCCTCGAAAGATCATCCTGACTTCACGCACGTCCATACTGAAGCTTTGTAAATATTCGTGGCAGTATTCGTTGGTGTCCTGCCCGAGGAATTTTATTAAACCTTCTATTGAACAATTGGATGAAGGGTAATAGATTTGTAAAAAAATTTTATTCAATCCCATTAATTGTTCTTGTAAAAGAAAATGGTAGAAATAGATTTTAAAAGATATCACTGGGAAGCTTCACTCGATTCAGACGAATGGCAGTCCTCAGTTAAGATCGAATAAATCGATTGATTAGTCAACTGATTTACGCTGTAGCGTGCTATATATGTATAATATTGGCATTTGTCTGGCAGTGCACCCTCGGTAGATTTATTTTTATGGCAGAATTACGTACGCACTATTCAATAAAGTAGCACGTGTTTCCTCCTTTAACTGTATATAGATACATAAAGATATATTAGCATGCCTAGCAGGCTCGCCGTAATTATTAAACGTATTTACTGTAGTCAACGCACTTGGTTTTTATTTATTTATTACTAACTTCGCATCCGCTAACATCTAACAATCCATATCACTGTCCAGTCAGTGATATCAATTTAATTTCCTGCATTGTCAAAAATTCCTTGCCGTAACATTAAGATTTCAGCATCCATCAATTATTCCCTGATAACTACTGCATTTTAGGCCAGCATCGTAAAACCTCCATAGGCTATACCAGCATCTTGTAGTGAAACAGAAAAATAGGCTTTAAATCAGTACGCAAAAAAGACATCTTTTAAGAAGAAATGGCACATCGAACAGAAATGACTGGCATTCCTTCGCAGTATGAAATTAACTCACCAAGCTTCTGTGCCGAAGCAGAGTTCACATCATTGAACCGAAGCAAAATTGAAAGAAGCAAGCCATACAAAAAATCTAAAAGAATCAATCTTGGAATGTATTCTTTTGTTCACAGAATCACAGTGTCTACGACTCCACCCAGTTTGATACTGGTACCACACCGGTGAATCCCTTGTACGCAGCATCTCTTCAAAGTCCTGACAGCATCACCGGATACAGTATAGATAGTCAAGAGTTACACAATCATTCCAACGGATATCAGCAGTGAGTAACCGTTTTCTTGAAAGAGAAATGCAAATTAACAAAGAGAAAAACGAGTCACACACCAGACAATAGAATAGAGGAAGATCATAACAAGACATAAAAGAAGAGAACAAAGTAACGCTCCTGGATCAATCATCAAAAAATGGTAACAGCTCTTAAATCCTGATTACAACAAGAACCAAAAATGAAGGAAGATATCAAGATATCCTCTCCGATAACACTAAAGAACAATCTGTGAAAAGGATTCTAGTATTCTAAGTGAGTCCAACAGTCGCCAAATGGATTCGTCCTATTAAATAACATCCGTATCTCAATTCGTATACTGTAATATCTTTACTGAAATCATACTTGAATCTTTCATATGCATCATTATGACTTCATCTAAATTAACGTAAATAAAAGAAAATGTTTAATTACGCAGCTGTAAATTTGCGAATTGAGACAAAGTCTTCTACAATAGTATTCTATAACGCGTTATTGTGATTAGTGTAAAAATAATAATTTTCAAACTAATCACAATCGATTTTAAAAATTAGATTCGTATTACGGTTATGTATGCATCTGCAACTCCGTACGCGTATGTGAATGTTACTTAAAAATTTCGTACTTAAGTCGCGCGTGCGCATGCGCTGTTATAAGTTTCTTGGATTTCACTCCTTGCCGATACCAAGACAATGATTAGAGGTGCAATATATAAAAGAAAAGATTGAAGGTCCTTAAAATCAATGACAGCAAACATTAGAAGATTGATATATCATATACGTGACAGTCAGATAAACTCAGCTTTATCATTTTTCCGTCCTTGGCTGTAATAACGCCAATTACCAACCCCTGCTATTTTCTTACTTTTTCATTAAGACGCTGTCGTTTAATACGGAAACACCTCGTTAACAAATAGCCATTCGTTGCGTATAGATGATTGAACGATAAAATATAATTAAACCTGCTGTTCAATTATATACTATGTGCACGCGTACATGGAATAGTGAAATCAGAAGGAAGAAAAGGTATTTTCCAATTTTTTCGTTCATTTGTAAATGATTTATCAAAACCTTTATCGAGCCAGCTTCGTTATACGACACGGCTGGCGGTTCTTATCGATTCAGACGCGAAAAATGTTTCAATTTCGATAAAATTTAACTACGCAAATAAACGAGGCATCTCTGCACCCTCGAAACATCATGGGCGCCGCCATTACGCCTGTCTCATTTTCGTACAATTTTCATCGAATTAAAATATTTTATACACTTAAACACAGCTGACCCGCATTCAATGTCCTATAAAGAAGGCGAATGAACCAATAATCGGACGAATTTAATGTAAAACGCAGAATATGGAAAATAAATTTCCCCTCTTCTGACGTCATCAATCCCTATATATGTTTAAACATGGAATAACTGAGCAGCAGCTTTAAATCATATTGTTGGATTAATTTACGTGGCGAGGAGAATGAGGGGAATTTGGTAACGGGAAACCGTGAGAATTTTGAATACATTTGAAAAACTATAACGATGACTCCATCCAGTACTGTATATACATATATATAATATAAATAATTATGTATGCTCTAGTGTAAATTTATAGTATTTATTTATACGAAATATTTAAACGTACAATATTGTACCGTACTCGTGATAAAACTATTAGAAAGTAATTGCCGGAAAACTTTATCTGAAAATTGTTTGCAACGTTTATCTCATTTATTTGCCGTGGCAAGAACTGCTGACGATTTTTGAAATCTCAGTAACTCTGCCATGAGATTTATACTTTAAGCGTTATTTGCCAATGGAGTTTTTTTTTTTTAACCAGTACAGTGTACCAAAATAATAACAGTATATATATATAGACGTTTATAATTTAATGAAAAATCATCCGCGGTTGATACGACGTGATGGTATTAAATAATTTTTACAAAATATCTATAAATAAGTACGAAAGATCGATATGCCAGATGAGACTTACAATTAGTATTATTTGTAAACTGGCAATTGCGTAATCAATTAGATGGCGTTTAATTGAAATTGTATATAATGAGGCCTCATAGAGAATAGCGATACACGATAATGCGTGACAGTGAAAAACCTAATTGTCAATTCCAGTTGGTTAAACCTGTAATTAGCATCTTGACTTTTTATTTCCTCGTTATACCAGGATTTCGAGAAATCTCGTGTGAGTGATAGTACGGTAAACTGTTACCGATGTAATGATCGATGGATCGAGTAATTTATTAATAATTGTGTAAACAGAGACACTGATTGTTTTTTGTTGGAAAATCTTTTTTCCTCGCTTATCTCTTTAATTAAAACAGGCGTTCCTCTCGATATACATATGGATTCAATACGAGACCTTTTCTACGTCGTATCACTTCTCGAAGAAATATATTACGGGAGAATTAATAAACAATCGAAAAGAGCATCGAATGGGAAATTCATTGAAATCAATGCTGAATAATATTTTATTCGTTGTATTATTGAGGTGCCTCGACATCCATTATTAACGTAAGGTGTCCTCAATTCAATCGATTTAGTATGTCGTGGCGATATTATTGATGTTTGTATAAACTGACTTTTACCTTATGAAGTAATAAAGAAATAATAGAAATTTTTTAAAATTACTATGTTCTTAAAATTGTGTATAAATATTTGCCTCTCTGGTTTTCTCTTTCACATGACAATAAAACGCAAATCCTGATGGACCTCATATTTGTAACAGGGTTACAAAAACAAGGAAGACGAAGAAGAGGATTTTACAATATTTTATGTAACTCATGCATGAAAAACACTACTTTTCGTGCCTCCGGAGTGTGGCGAAAGTGGCGCTTTATATCTATGGATACGATGAAAATGCTGCGCATGCGCAAATCGGCCCAATTTTACATTATCGCACTAGTGCGAGAAGTAAACTTTGTTCTCGCGCGCTGTCATGAAATGTATTCACTTTGGAAGCCTTCCTTGCTCTTCTTATGGCTGCCTCCTCCAACGAAGAGATGTTCCAGTCACTTTGGAGGCACAAAAAGTAGCGTTTTTCATGCATTCGTTACAGAAAATATTATGCGATACTGGTACAATAAAATTCGCTTTCTTGCACTTGTATCGCAAAGTACTATAGTATATTAGATTCATATTGTGACTTGATTTTTCGGTTCACGGTCACAAGACGATTCTGGCTAGCGATACAGATATACGTTCTCGCTTTCTGGTTCCCTTCGAGTCAGTCGCCACCCTGCTCAGAAGCTGCGCTCTCGGGTTGATTCGCATAGTTACGCCAATGCTCTCGTAAGATTTCGTTATTGTTTAGTTGAGGTCGAGGTGCTCGAATCTGCCGCGGGGAGGTAGTCTCGACGTACCGAGTTGCCCGGCAGAGGAGAGTACCCGACGGAGACGTCTCCACGGACCGGCAGAAGCCCGGGTGAGATACCGGCGTCCCGCTGGAGATGGGCAAAGGGCTGTAGAGCGGGCGGAGATAGAGTTTTGATACGGTTAAGGGCAGGGGAGGAACCCCCTGACCCGGGGTAAGGATCCGGTGCCCAGCTGTCGCCCGATGTCCTGGGGAAGCGGCCGTGGAGGATTTCCAAGAGTTACGTACCGATCCGCTAAGGAACGCTGTCGATTTTGTTTAAAGGGACGAATCGAGGGAGTTATTGGCTATAAGGATCTCGACCAATCAGAATTATTAGTTCTTGTATTTGGCTATTTTGTCAAAGCAGTCTGCCTCGGGGCACCGACCGAGGTGTCACGAGCTGCCTCGCGCTCCCGTGCTATCTGTTGATAGTTTTTCTAGCTGTGTTTCGATACGGTATAGCAAGTTCTCGCTCGTGCAGTTCTCGCGTTGCTCTCGCGATATCCAGGAAATTCTATGGATTTCCTGTGAGTGTTCCGGAGGTGTAGTGTTGTGCCCTAGTGCAGTGCCCACCTGAGAGTCTCCTGGATGCGGTTCTCGGACTTCACGGATCAGCTGCACCAGCTCCGGTGAGTTCCAATTTATTAATTGGTGAAGGGATTTCGATTTGATACGTCCAATTCGTTCTGTTATATTCTCGATCCGCTGCTCTCTCTATCGTGCACTATTTGCCTGAAGCTTACTCCGACCCTCTCTAGCTTAACCTAGCAGCCTGAGCGGCCGCGCATTTCCGTAACCGTCCGCTCCCGTTCGTGCATCTAGTTGCGTTTGCTGATTTTACGCGACCCTAAAGATCGGCACCTACGGTTGCGTTTCTCGATTTTACGCGTCTCAAAAAATCAGCAGGATCCGTTAAGTTATCGCCTTTCCTGATAGGTTCCGTCAGAGCTCTTGCTTTAGCGGAGTTGAGCCTGTTCCATCCCAACTCCCAGTTCATACCGGCTCGTCAGTTCCCGGTGAAAAAAGAATTGGCTGGCGCCCGCCTGGCTTGCGAAGGGTGGACGGCCGAAGGTAACGTAGGTTGGTTCTCGAAGGTAGTTCGTTCTCGGATTTTTCGCTATCGGTGAAACATATGAAACTCCACAGGACACGTTGGAATTGCAGTGCATTGAATAACTTATACATTTCTTTTTAAACTAATGCACTTTTAGTTAGTTACTTTTCTTAGTTAATTTTTCTTAATTACTCTGTTAAAGGTTCCACCATATTAAGCGTTTATGCAGGCAGTCACTAAGTTTACACTCACGAATTTTATGGAGGATTAACCACGTGCGTTGGGCTATTCTTTTTAAACCTTACACACGATTTGTTCATTCTGTGTGAAATCCATGCGTGTAAACTTAATAACTGCCTGTATAAATGCCTAATATGGTGGAACCTTTAACAGTGTATTTAATAAAATGTAACTAAGAAAGGTAGTGTTGTAAAAACATAAATTGTTATTTTTTGTCGCTAACTACCCGACGGCCCCTTGCACGCCAAATGCAGCAAGAAGCAAGCAGCAGCCAACCAGCAGAGGCTGGCAAAATAGGAATTAGATTCCTTACCAAAATTATTTTCTCTTTCTATTATCCACATGGTATTTGTATCATATGATGCAAAGTTGTCTTACATTGATGATATCGACGTACGACAACAGATGGCGCCACGATCTCGCCAATCACCACGAAGAAATCTTCAACTAACTTTGCCTAAAGGCAGGTAGTAGACGGTAGCTGTCAGAAAACGAAGAAATTGTTTCTCAACGGATCCAACTTTCCTTCGCACTAAAACTAAAACGATTCTAGACTCAATTATCGGTACGCGTAGTTCGATTGGTTTTGCGAAAGCGGGAAATCCCCATGTAGAAAACTTTTCAAGAAACCATTAGGTAACCTCAACGGTTATGGTCAGTATTAAACAAAATCTAAAGATCCATTCACAAGTAACGACCGTCGTATCTGTTAGTAACGAGGTCGTGTCCTTTATCGTTTGGATCGCAAATGCTACCGGATAGACATTGCGAGAGACCCGCCGCGAGTGAACGAGGTCGCTAAGGATCCTTTAAGGCAAAAAAGAGTAAGTGAGAAAGACAGAACAATATAGATCACAAATATCTTTGCTCAGCAACACTGTGACAAGAGTTCCCAGCAAGAACTTTCCGAGAATCGTTAGCCAGGAAAAAAAGATGAGAGAAATAAAACTAAAACGATTTCACAACATTGCAGACGACTGCAGTGACGCTGGTTCACGTAACCAGCGTCGCTGCGTTACCTCGGCGAATAGGAGATAAAATGCTGGCTGGAGGATGTTTAAAAAAAAAGTCGAAAAATAGAAAAAAGGTAAAGATAAAGAACGCTACTAGCAAAAGTAAAGCAAAAACAAACCCCAAGTCTACGTCCAGGTTTGAAATGTCACAAATTTTCTCTATATCTTTCTCCTAATCTCTAATTAGAATTAGCAGCTTTTGCTCGATGCCTGAAAATTCTGGACAGTATCAAAAGGTATATGTCGTACGTCGTAAGGTACGTTATATGTCAATTTATCTCATTATTACTCTATGCAGATTATAAGATAATCAATAATAAATGTATACAAAACATTTACAGTGTTGCCTACAGGATAGACAAATTTCACTGTGAATAACTATTGTAAAAAAAATACCTCCTACTTTGTCTCTTGTAACAAAAATACGTTTATTTCTAGAAATATTCATACAATTTCTATAGTTTACAAGATGGATTAGATAAGAATTAAAGGTTGATAAAAATCTAACAAACGGCAGATAAGCTAAGCCAATAACAACTTAGTACAAAATCTACAAAGCTAAGCAAAGCTCAAGATTCGTTATCTCTATGAAACATTTACTCGACGCTAATTAATAATAACCAAAAGACAAATAACAGGCATTTACATCGTCACGCGATATGCATGATCGAAGTCACGTGTATTGAATTCCAATGGGGCTAAATAAAAAAAGACGACAATTTTATCCACACAATTGGATACAGGTTACCCACGTGGTATAAAGAATTTTTCAAAATTCCAAACATTTCCAATACAAAAAATATTTTTCAGAACCAGTTATCCTTTCCACTTAACACGTGAGCATCTCCAGGGACAACAGCATTCCATTTGATTGGACCATTGAGCAGTAGCAGTATTCGAGTAAACGCATACCACCGGACCTTATCTGACGTCTTGAGCAAACCTAACCTAGCCCAATCAATCACAACAAAGCACAGTAAGCCATAAGCAAGACAAAAATTCTTCGTAATTTTCCATATTGAAAATTCGATGTAAAAAAAATCTAATACAACTTAAAACACATTCGCAAGTTAGCATTCGGAAACCACAGCAATCAAATGAGTCAAAGGAGCGCTCTCGTACGTCACAGTACTTCCGGTGATACCGGTCCCTCGACTTCAGGAATCTCATGACCCTTGGATCGATCTTGGCCGTGCGGAAAGAACTTCCAGGAAGTAGCGTACTCTGAGTCATCCGGTGTAAAGGAATGAGGATCATCGATTCTCTAGCACAGACTGAAGCGTTACATACTTTATAATACACATAGATATATATGTATATATAATATATATAACTTACATCAAAATTATACCAACTATGCCAATTGGTATAATATTATTGATGTCACCTACGCAACGGTTATTCTTTGAATCCAACTGCCGCTACTAGAGACATCTATGCGCACGGTGCTCGTACTAATTCTTAACCTGTTCTTGATTATGCGTATTGTATGGTCCGATTGGACAAGTGTATTGGTCTAGTGTATCGGTGCGCGTTTCGTACGTGTCACATGAGTCATCCAGGTAAGCGAGAAAGTGGGTAAGGTTAGGAGCGTGGAGAAAAGCGAACCGGAGGAGCTGAAAAGGAAGAAAAAAAAAAGAAGCAGAGGGAGAGAGAAAAAAGCGAGGTATGCGGTTATTTGGTGAAAGAGAGAAAGGTGGATTGGTAAAAGGGTAGGTATTATATACTTCATCTATTGTATATAAAGTATATATATATATATATATATATATATATATATATATATATAGAATGGAGAAATAGTAAATAACATGGATATATGGGGGCTGTCGGAGTAGCTTATTGTCAGCATTGGGTTAGTTCGTAAAGGAGGTTAGGTCTGGTGATCAGCATGCCTGGAACAACCCCATGAGTCATCAGGTCATCATCCCCAAAGTGCTTATACACTACCCAGTACCACCTGTTGCTCTCTGCTTCCAGGGCGGATTTAACATGTAGCTGTTGGCGAGAACCGATGGTTTTTACCTCCTTTTCAATATTTCAATCTCGTGCTTCTAGATGGCGGATGACAGATAATCGTACGGGTTTGTTTAACAGATAATGATTTTTCTTAATTCGCTCTTAGTAATATCGATATAGGTGCATGGTACTGTGAAAAAAAAAAAGAAGATAATGGCAAATTATTTGAACACGACCGTGTTCCAATTTCGAAATTATTTATGACGATCATTATCGATACCTCTACGATTTAAAAAGCCTTAGCGTTCCGTAACCATTGATTACACTTGATTCCCCTGCGGGTGTCAGATAATGAGAAGAAAAAGAAAAAGAAAAATACTAGAATGATCGATCTGACGAAATTAATTTATCGATTTTCCAATGAAGTCACTGATAATAATTAAGAGAATTATTAATAACGTTGGCGATAACAATGCCTATCGAACGCATGTCGGTGATGAATTTTTGGAAATTTTTTTTCCCAGAAATTAATTATCGGTCAAGTATCGTAGGATTTGTGGAAGATGATAGAGATTAAATTTTTTTTATTGATAATACAATTGCGCAAGCTAAAAAAATTACTTAAAGATTTTCCTTTTAACTGATGGAAGGTAACGATTGAACAAATTCGAAATTACCAGTTCTCCGTGCATTTACTTACGTGCATTGTACTGCGGCTCGTGACACGTACGAATGACGGTACCGATACCGATTCTGAGAAGTTTCATTCATAAAGGTAGCCAAGATTCTTGGTAGACTCTCCAATAGAGTTCCGGTTCACGCTGATGACTCAGAGTCAACTCGGATACAGTTGCCAAACTCACGGCATACTATTTTCATTGTTTCGTGATGTTGGTAGTGATTTTTTCAAGGGCATTGATACTTAAGATTTTCCATTGATCCAAATATTTTTTTTTTTTTTTCATACAATTTACAATTTTCCAAATTTGTTTTTTTTTCTCACTAACCTCGTACACTTTTTATTCAAATTTCCTGCCACCATCGTCCAAACCAAGAGAACGACACCATTTCCGTTCTATATATTTTGCGGTTCATCACCGGGATACACACAAACCCAGGAAGTACAATTTCGGATAAGCTTACCTCAATATCCTGTACATACCATAGCTACCGTTACGACAATACCGATAAGTCGTACCTGTAAATATCAATTTTCAAAAACTTCAAAATCGACTCGTTGGATAATTAAGAAAAAAAAACGACGAATTAACAATGACAATAGAAAACTGCAAAAATATCATCCGTGACATTGGGTTAAAATATTTTTTCGTTGATAAAAATGAAAAAAAAAAAAAATTCAAATTAGCACCAACTGTCCAAAATATATACTATCTCTCGTCGTAAAGCGTGTAGGACGTTAATAATCATAACAATTTTTCATTTCCAAAGTTACTCGTCCGAGCAGACGAAGCTTTAATGAACATGGAAAATTTCCGGGTGCCATCACCTCACGGTGTCTAATAGAAAGGAGTCCCCTCCGGTGTACTTACCTTAAACGGACGCCAAGTACACGAAACAAAGTCTTCCGTAGTTGCTATCGGTTATATCGGACCGAGAGTTCGCATCGAGTGTCAAGGTCAGGTGACGAGTCATCCATTGGATCATTACGTTACGCTAGAGTGGATAACTCGACTCGACCCAACTTGTACTCGACTGCGTCATTCGCGTAAACAGAAAACTACGTCACTGCTGGACAATGTCGATTCACTTACGCCTCCTTGTCTCTCTGCTTGTATTTATCACTTTTTCGTTTTATTTTCACTCGACTACGCGCCACGGCACACCAACCCACTGATCTTGCATCTGTTTCTATGCGCGCGACGAATCGTCTCGTGACGTCATTACTTTGCGGCGTACTCACGCACATAGAAACGCACTCGAGATGACAATTCGTACGAATACACGTGTCTCGGTATAGCCTGACGCCGACGCACGTGAATAAAGACGGAAAATTTATGAACTAAAAAAAAAAGGTATCATTTTTCTTACGATTCTTACATATATATCTCCGAAAAGAAAAATAAAACGAGATGTAATTTTGAATTTTTTTAGAAACTCATTTTTTTTTTCAAAAATATTATCGATATGTTTGCCGTTGAGACGGTTAATTGTTGGTTCTATGAAAAAAATAATTTTTCAAAATCTCATTTTGGCAAATTTGGCAAAATCTCATATGGCAAACAATTCTTTTTTTTTATTTTTTTTTTTCACCTGATCGACACATTCGCACATGTTATCATTAGTCAATTGTCTTATCACGCGAATGTTATGTATATCGTATTACTTCGAGACTGTACCGAGTAAACAAATAATTCTCACATTGTAACAGTTATATGTTTCTTGTATAATACGTATACTGTAACAGTGACGCAATACTTATACACAGTGCCGTATCACTTAATGAACGCAAATAATACGCGGATATTAAAGATTGTGAGTTTTGCGATAAGGTATTAAAAAAAGAAACGCGTTTTATATCGATAGTAAGAAATTTGTGAAGTGTAAAAAAAAAAGAAATAGCTACGTGCACTGTAGTATACGAGGTCGCGATAGCGTATTAAAGTGTAAATACAAATTTTGATTAAACCACACGTAATCAGATGCCAGACATGTTTAACGTCGAATTCGTTATGTTTATTTGCTTGGAAAATAGTAAGAACGTTCATTGGAATTGACCGATTGATCTTTGGCTCCGGCAAAAGAAAAACGCAAAAATCGTAACCTCGAAAAACATGTTTATCCGGAGAGGTACATAACTGTCTTTTTTGTCTTTCGCGTGGCATCGCCGAGACTGCCGAGACGCAAGAGGAACTGACGACTAGACTATAGTATTTGAATAAAATGTATGTACACAGCGTATATGAATTCGACATAGCATACGTACCTATAGTGACAACGAGCGTACGATACTGTTGGAAATATTAATACGCAGCCAGAAAATCCGGAAAACATATATATCCATACTATAGAAAACAGAATATTTCAGAAAGCGGCAACCTAAAACGTGTGCGTATTTAAGAGCGTGCAAACGCGTGGGTCGTGCGGTGGAATCGCAGCGGGTACGCCGCTGCTGGCAGAATTTCTTAACAGCTGAAAACCTGTTCGAAAGGTCAAACCGTTGTTCCGAGTATGGTCCGCACAATGGAAGTTTCGACGGTAACGATTTGCGACTATGTGTATTTTAGGAAGTAATAAGATAATAGGCGACACTTACGTAAACGGTATTGTAACGTTATTGTATGTCTTCCTGCATAGCCCACGAAAAACAAACGAAATAACGTATTATAATCGTAAAGGAGAGACGCTAAGTTACGTGAAATAAATACAAAATTATGACAAAAGAGCACGAACCTCGTTTCAGATGAAATACAGGTTATGAAATATTTTTACAACCGTCCACGCGCAAGTAATCGCCGTCCTATTGATGAAGTTAATATTGAAGTTAAAAAATACCTGCGGGACAAATATTCCATTCCGTTTGCAAATCTGGTCAATGAGGAAAGTCAGGATTCGCAGAACCGTAGAAAGTTCGTCGTGGACACCGTACAATTGGGGATAGGCTGTGGAGTGGTATAAGGAAGCGGTAAGAGGTTCGCGTGTGATCCGAGAGATGGCGCTGCGGTCGCGTCCTTTACAAAGTGACTGTCGGGAGCTGGAAGGAGACAGAGTCCGAAGTGTAACTGGTCTGGACTTGTCTGAACACGATCGTTGTACATACTTATGTATAAATATGTGCGTATATACATAATATAGAGTAGAGGAGTGCCTACGTCACTAATATGACGTCGTTTCGATGCGTGGGATACCTCGCCCACCCGGAGATGGAAGACCGAGGAGGCGTGGACGCTCGTATGCTTAATTGCAACTAATACGCGAGACCTGGAGCGTAATCGGTATACGTGAGTAATTCGAAGGGAATGTCGCCGATCGGAACCACCGATCAACCTGATGATTCACTCCTTGGTGGGTCAGGTTCACCTGAGAGAACGTACAGTGATTGGAGCACGTGACCGTTACGTTGTCTGCCACTTGTTTTCATTTTTCTTTTGTCCCCACGAGAAATTTCTACACTTACCCGCGTGTCATCCTTGTTCCGTGTACGTTACTTTTCTTGGCGGTAAGTTTGAATTGAATTTATTTTTCATATTCTCATAGACGACCGTAACGACGGCATATTTATTACCAGTCACGAGCGCGCATTTAGAAGTCTTTCGGTGATTCATTAATTATAAACAATTGCCAATGGAAATTCGTAAAGGCCATTCTTTCTGTTGGCAATACATTAATTGGCCAATGGTTACGCGATGAGGTGTCAAAGAGTGATTTAAGTGCGATTAATAAAATCGAGTGACTTTGAGCCAAGTTTATACGCGTGATGAAGATATACTTCTTTTTATCTCCATATTATTAAGTAACATTAATTACGTAATTGAGTGCTCGACGGAGAATCGATATCTCGCTGATCGATACCTCAATCGAACGTTACGTTTAATCGAACGAAATCATAAAATGGACTCCAGACTTACTCGATGTTATCGTTAGCTCATCCAGAAAATTCATTCGCTCGACTGTAAATAATATCGACCCGCGTGTCGCAAATTCATACGAATACGACGCTCGCTGCGATTTCGCAGAAACGTGCAGAGCCGTACAGATATAAATACACAAAGCACGTTAGCTGACGAGGATAAAATATCGAAAAAAAAAAAAAAGAAAAAAAATGTACAACGACGCAATTGTGAAATAAATTTTTTTTTTCATACCACCAATTTATCGCTCTCATAAAATAGCTATTGCTATGTAGAAAAAAAAAATTATCCTCAACTTTCACCCAAAGCACCATTGGCATTCGCGTAAGTGCCTCCGCGTGTTATATGCGATTCATGAAATTCAAATAATGGCGCCAAATCCAACATTGTCGTAGCAGATAACAATTTCAACAAGTCGGGTAATCCTTGTTGCGTAAAAGTTACGCCGTCTAATTCCAATGACGATATAGGTTATGTGGCGGAAATATATAGATATAAATTCCGCCGGGTCATCAGCTGACATACGTGGAAGGTGGTTATCACGTGCATGTGCAAAGAACGTTATACCTATATCTATAAAGTGCATGAGAGATGCCTAAAGTAATTTTCATAGGATTCGTAGAATGCGATCTCTTTGGCATCAGTACCAATCGCTTCCGAGAGGCGCTGGCGCTTGCTTGCGCCCTAGATAACCTCGTGCCAGATTTCCATGCGCCTTGCGGAATGACTTGTCGATATTGTACGGCAGAAAAATAAAATTGGACAAGAAGTAAGAATGTTTTTTACGAAAAAGATAGACGAGAAAGTGAATCGACGATTTTTCTAGGTTGTGAACGGGCCTTAAAGAAATCCTTGACTTTTAACCGGGAATCATAAATTAACTCGCGACCGCAGACATTTTGCCTCTCGTCCTCTTGTCCTGACAGCCTATGCAGCATACAAAAAGGCGTCCTACACATTTTTCATGGAGAATCGCAAAGCGGTATACTAGGTTCTGGTAACTCGAGATAACCAGTGCCGACAATAGAGGAAGTGCGTAATAATTTTTTCAAAACAAAATTAATGGACCCACTCGGAGGTATACAGGGAGGAATTAAAGTACGAAGAGACTATGAATAGATCGAACGAGGAACAACCCTTAATCCCCATAATGCAATTTTCTCGCGCCCGAGTAATTCGACAAAGTGAACAAATGGCCAACAGCGTAATGGCGGATCCCCCCTTTGAATTCTTTCATGGGGGGTCGATGGTGTTACGGATCAGGAGGGGAAAAAAGAGGGGACGAGGGTAAGTTGTTGGAGGAAAAAAAAAATCAATACCTTACTAAAAGGGGTCCTTTGCTCTGTCCCCCCTCTCAACCCCCCCCCCTTTTTTCTACACCATCCTGCGGAGAGAAAATCCTCGAGTGTCCAGGAACAATATCTCTGGGAACAGAGACAACGTTTTGTGTATCGATACGCAATTTGCTGAGGGGGCCAGGGGGATTCCCCTTGATTTTTTACCGTAAAAAATTCGAAAAGAAAAATTTTTTCGGCGCGTCATTTAAGTTATGTATTTTTGGCGAACATCGTTTTGTACGGCCGTGTATGTTTTTTTTTTTTATTTTAAGAAATTTATGCAAATTATATGAGAATTTAATTTATATTGGATCTTCGCGATTTTTTGCGATAAAAATTTTAATGTGATTTTTTAAAAATTTTTTGTTGTTTCTTTTGATATCCACTATTTACCCTTGAATAACAATCGTTGAAATTGCCATTCAGGGGACGCGCATTCATAACCGCGCTCGGCGGTTATAGATCCTGCATGGCGACGTGGCGCCAATACGAATTAACTTATGCATGTAATGTCAGCCATAAGGCAATCTGTTAATTCGCGAGCCATCTTGCCAAGCCGATTGTCATTCGTCTCGTGATTATTGGCGGATCGTGCTCCGAGCGCCACGACGCCACCGCCATCCGCGACGTCCTACAGGCGCAAGCCGATTCCGTGCCGAAGCCGGTTTTTCCAATACGGAAATTGGCCGCTGCGAAATTTACGAGAGTCGCTCTGGACTCCGTTGGCGCATGTCATATTTTCCGTCGTTCGTACGCGACGGAGGACATCGGTGCCGGTGAACGGTGAGAATTTGAAATTGGCGGCAAACTTTTAAAAGATTGTCCGCTAGCGACATCTGTCGATTTTTAACCTAAAAAAGTTTATATTACTCGATACGCGCGCTGATCATATTCCTTTCGAAAACAACGGCGCACTCGGTATATAAGATAATCCTAATATTTAAAAAAAATTAAGACCGTTATAATTTTATATGATCAGAAAAAGATCGTATTACCCGTTTACGAGGTATACTCATTTCTCTAACACAATACCCATTACAATATTTTTACAGTATCGTTTTACCAGTCACGTAAATTCTCGGGATAGTCAAGTTTTTTTCATATCACTCGAAGGATGGTAAAAACTTTTATCTTTTACATGCTATGCTTTTTCATTTTTTCGTTGCTACCGCGTGAACACAAATAGAGGCATTACGTGCTTGAAATGTATTTTATGATCGGTTGAGACTTTAAAAGAAAAAAAAAAAATGTCCGTTACTTACGTCGGATTTTTCTTACACTCCTGATGCTCTTGTCGCCGGCCGCACCGAACTTCCTAACCTACGTGGAAATATGGCTTTAACTAAAATTTACGATCGCTGCGGGGAAACCGAGGACGTCGAAGAAAGGATTAAGGAGTGGGGGCGAAGGGGAGGGATTAGTGCAATAGATTATTAAAATTCCTGGTAATACTTCGGCCACGTGGGCACTTAGCGTGGAACTTGAAATTAATGTATATTAATGACGTACGGTATTACTGGGATATCTGTTATGTTGATAACCCCGAGGATTGCGGGGGAGGGTGGCAGAGGGTAGAAGCCTGCAGCCCATTGTCTGGAAAAACGTAAAGAGAAGTTAAAGTCATTCTATAGGGTGTCCAATAAATAATTCAGTGACATTATCATTTATGGTTGCGTACGTGTAGAATGTTTGTGTTATTGTTTTTCTTTTTTGTGAAAATTATTAAAAAAGAAGTTATAAATTTTTCGTTGCACCACTAAAAAAAATTTTTGTCAAAAATACTTTTTCACGATATTTGGTTTTATGTCGGATGCGGAACAACGTAAGGCTAACGATATTTTTATCGAAGAAAATTTATATGCCCGTCATTACGTTTTGGCAGCACAGTTGGAATAGTGCATTTCATTTCGCGACACCCGTTAGACAATCTTCCGTAGTTAGTATGGGGCCCGCACACACCATCATGGGGGTCAGCACGCGACCAGCTGTCCCATCCAACGGAGTTACACGGGGCACCATGAAATAAGGGGGAGACGTAGAATATTTGACGAAGGGAACCAATAGTCTTCTACCCAGCTAACATGGCGGGTCAATGTACTGAGAACTTCCCATTATCCTTCGGGCACGCGTCCTTTAACCCCAGGAGTCCCACAATACCCCAAACGGCAACTACCCATAGTTCAACCATGCGTGCCCCCTTGCGTGCCCTCGTAAAAAGAATGACATTAAAAATCCAATAAAACGATCCATCCGCTCGCAGGGATATTCCAAAGAGCCAAAATAAAATCTAAATCGAATACAGAGAGGAAGAAAAAAGAGAGAAGAGAATATGGTGTTTGGAAGAAAAAAATGCACCCGTCACTTACCGTTCGAAACCCTAAAGCTGTCTGCACAACGAGGATAGATCATTTAAAGAAAAAACATAAAGCACGCCACACGACCCTTGTAGCGGCCTTGCGCTTTTATTATCCCTTAAGACATGAAATTCACGATTTGGCATGAGTCCACGGTTCGGTTGTATAGAACGTTTTCTCAGAACCAATCTCGTGGCAGTCTCTCGCGCCGATCCTCCGTACTGACCAATCAGAAACGTACGTCCGTAAATGTTGGCCAATCGTCGGGTACCTCGAGCACCCTGCACGAGGCTCACCCTTCAGAAGTCTTCCTTACGTAACGGAACAGGCACAGGGGCAAAGTTTAAAATTAAACCGGTGAATAAGTGTTGCTCGGCGTTACGTCGCGTGTCAACAGCTACAGTCAGGAGTTTACGAATCGTCGTCTTTCTCGTTAATTAGAAAAACACCCAAAAAAAACACTTCACGGGACGAAGGGAGGATGCACGTTCGGTTTGGAGGATGCACCATGAACACACCGATCGCACACCCGGGTACTGTGTTTACAAGAGAGCAACCAGACTTGTTCAACTTTCTTAGAGGTTGTTACCGCTCTAAGACGGACTGCTGCTTTCGTGGGCTTCTTAAAACTCTCGTGGAAACTATAACGTGCGTATTTTAAAAGTATAGACGATCTCCCATAGACAATTTTCATGCAAGTTTCCACTCTCGTATTTACTACACGCGTGTTCGCTGCTAGACAACAATTTATTAGTGAGTCGATCGATGTCTCGGCCGATTGGTCGGTACTGAGAGACCTAACCCTAACCTAACCTAATTCCGTTGAGCCGAGACAAATGTTCTCGCGTTCGTGGCGATAATGCCGCACGAAACTATTCAGGTTAATGTAACGGCTGGAATGCGTCTCTCGTGCCGTTGTCGTCGATGATACAAGAAACTCTAAGCGCTGCACCCGTAAAAGACACTTTATGCACGTGATATAGGGACCTCACTCTATTGAAGTGCCGCGCCGATAACAATTATGCGCTTGAATGAGTGTAAGTGTACGGTTAGTGAAGTGAGGTTAGGTTGGTTTAAATGAAAACCTTTAAAGGCTACAATTCGCAACGACTCGTCGACAGTACTTTTTCAGTTTAACCTGAAAAATATCTACAAGAGTTTTAAGGAGATATAAACGTAAATTCTCGGAGCTTTTGAGTAATACAATAAATCCACGTAAAACGGCAAGACACCTTCGAATCAAAAGCATAAGATACATCGAATGAGTATCAATAACTTTTTTGTGTGGGATCGCAAAGGCGGGAGATTTACAAATACTTTATTTGTATTTATACTTTACGAAATTCTCTGAGCTTTTAAGTAATCCAACAAGCCCACGTAGAAGAGCGAGACACTGTCGAATCAAAAGCAGAAGATATATCGAGCGCGTATCAATTTTTTGCGTGGGATCGCAAAGGCGGGAGATTTAAAAATATTTTATTCGTATTTATACTTATTTATAATTTATACTTACGAAATTCTCTGAGCTTTTAAGTAATCCAATAAGCCCACGTAGAAGAGACACTGTCGAATCAAACGCAGAAGGTATATCGAGTGGGTATCAATGATTTTTTTGTGTGGGATCGCAAAGGCGGGAGATTTAAAAATACTAGCTGACAGGATGACAATTCTTTTTTTTTTTGCTTTGTTGCTATAGTAGACAAGGTGAATTAATTAATGGCGTTTATTATACGGAGGCTTCGAGGTGAGACCAAAGAGATGATGAAGAAGAGGAAAAGGAAGACAACAAGGAGGACACGATGGAGGCGGAAGAATAATATCCACACATGGGAGCCGCCCACGTTTGCTTTTCTCAGCGTTCCACCATTTCTTTGGCGCTCTTGGATCGGGCCAAGATGTCGACGCAAAAACACTTCTCGAAACCCACTTCTCTTGCAGGGTCGCCAACGCTGCTAACAAACATATAAACATAGATATAACGTTACTGCCTGAACGAACGTTGCTAGAAGTCGAGAATGTTCTTTTGATGCTTTTGGCATGTTGGTAGTTCTAATATATTTCTTACGTATCATGAGTTGACACTACAGTTTTGTCAGATTACATACAGCTATAACATAGCATGTTACACTATTTAGATATAAATTATACATCTATGAAGATACAACAATCTTAAGCAATACATTTGGATTCTTATTTTCTGACTACTTGAGTATTTAAATTCCCTAGGTTATCCAACTGGTGTATAGTGAATGACACTAAACAGCTATTGATGATTTAACGTTACTGAATATTCTGTAAATACTGTAGGACTTTAGAAGCATCTTAAAGTACTTATTGATGTTTGAATGTACAAAAGATTTTGTAATAATTTCAAAGGATTGCTTCTTTGATTACATTGATTCAAGAAAGCCTTCGCTCAGGCACTAGGGTTTAGTGAAATGAAAGAGACCGAAGGAAATTAATGCTTCTACGTAATGACTTCACTTAAGAAATAGTTGTTGGTGATCGATTAAAAATCAATATCTACTTAAATCTATCTTCGACAACAGTAATAACAGCATTGAAGATCCTTGCACAATCATTGCCATATGGGATACTCTCTTCAGCCTTAATAGTCCACTACTTCTTCAAGGCACATTCACATGGTAACTTGTACAACTATGGCGCAGGTTGCACGCTATTTTACATAGCAGTGTACAGTTTAATCGACGACCCTGGCTCACTGACCCTTTTAGCCTGAACCTTCGTCTCGCCTCGTAAACAGCGAATGTTGCAAGAGTGTAGCTGCAACATAAACGTCTTATATTTGTGTGTGAATTAAATAAAATTCCATTCAATCAATTGCATTTGTCCCCGAAAAATAACAGATACCAAATGACAGAATGAAGACCAGTCATAGAACAAAGAATGAGCAAAAACAAGAGTGAAACGAATGTAATTGTTATAAAAATAATTGAAAACTTATGCCTTGATTTTAATAGTAAGAAAAAAAAATAAATTTATTCCAGCAACTTAACTGACGTTGCCATTGTCACAGGACGCGACAATAACAAGGCATCAACCCTTTATGAGGGTTTTGGAAAATTGGAGTCAGGCCAACTTTCCAAATTCGGTACGATGACTAAGAGGACAGCCTACCGCCACCAATCAGAGATACATACTATTATTGTACAACCAATCGGATCTCGTGGAAGTTTATCGCCACCCCAACGAGAGGCTCGTACCTGAGGGCCAATCACGAGGCTTCCATTTATTTTTGAAGGAACCGCCCGATCCGTATAACACGCATCGAGTCTTGGTTGTAAATTTTTCAAAAGTCAAGCCTCAAATCCAAATTTCAATCCAGCCGTCCGATATATCTGCAAATAAAAATTCAACATTTTTTTTTTTTTTTTTCATATCCCACTCAAACTCAATTCGGACACCCGGTATCGGTGAGAACTCTACATACATTTTTCATTTACAAACCACAGTGCTGTCTCTCGCAGGTATGGCATAAAATCATCAGAGAACAAGGTCCAATCATATCCAATTGTGGTATACTGGGATTTTATCCTCGATTCCAATGCGTGTTTATAATCCAGCAGCTGATTGGCTCCGTCTCTATTAATCTTGAACACCTGGATAACGTGGGTGTGAGCCATGACCCTTCCCACCTTTAAATTTGCCGCCGTTACAGACTTGTGCTTTCTACACACTGACGGCAAGTATAAGACATAAGTTCCGAGATACAACGGGTGTGCTTGAAATATACATCACGTCATGAGATTAATAAATCTACAGTATACTTAAATGCTGTAGTAGTAAAGCACAGTGGCGCTTTAAGAAATTTATATATTCTTTTTTTTTAACTACCAACCAGACTGTCTCTGTGTAGTCAAAGCACAAAGAGAACTTTTATATATATCTCTCTCTCTCTCTCTATATATATATACATATAAGGACTTATTTCCAACATGGTCAATGAACCGAACCCCGTGATGATACCAAGAGAAGTACTGCCGAAATCAGTTTATTTGCTCGGCCGAGAATCATGGAAATAAAACAGCGCTTAGTCTCTTTTCTCTCTCTCTCTCTCTCTCTCTCTTCGTAGCCAGCCTAAATATTTACTCGAGCGACCGCCTTGCCGTAGCGACTTTGTATGAAGATATAAGTACGTGACTGGCGCGACGGAAATACTAGATTGATATATATATATATATATATATATATATATATATATATATAAAACCTGTATTCGGCTATAGTCGTGTATCTCCGACCGCGTAAAATTCCCGAAATGCATTACCGCAAATACGTCCGATTATTTGAAAAATGCCCGCCAAATATTGTCACGTTAATCGCGCCCAAGTTAATTGCCTATTCGTATTGGTTCTTATGTACATGTAAATTCACCTTTACAAAATCTTACAAGCGGATGCTACACGTAGGTATACATATATATTCACTGTATCCGATTTACCTGTAGCATCCGGCGCCAACTTCAGACCGCGAAACATTCGAAAACATAAATTTCGATTCTACGATCGACGCTTCGGATTGATTCGCAGCGGGACGATCGTCGCGAACTACTACGATGAAAATTTTGAAATTACCAAAAAGTCAAAATGTCGTTAAACGCCTATTCGTCCTGGCGCCCGTAACGAGGGTACCTCAGTGTCCTTTACGCACGTCCGTGCCTTTCGAACCGCGTCTCCCGCAGTCACACTGTTACGCGTAGGCGTCCATTTGCAATTCCTATTCGGACTTTTGCAAAGAGTCGACGACCGTTCGCAATCTAGCAAATTCCCTTCGCGTTGCGACGCCAAAAATAAATCGGTACCAGCTCTCGAATACATGAATATTTATCGAAAGGAATTTCAACGAGGTGAAGTTGTCGCTTTTCTGCCGTCGCCATCTCGATCGCTCGAGATAGTCATGAAGTTCGATTGCGAGCGACTTTGGGCGGGGAAAGAATTCAAAAATTTACTTATAAAATTTCGAGAAAAAAAAAATTATTTTTTCATTCTCTCTTCGCGTATCGAAACAATCGCGGCGTATACGCGATTTTCCGCGATTTCCTAACAACGTAATCGAATGATTCGATAACACTGCATACACACACACACACACACACACATATATATATATATATATATATAATTTATTAACCAGACAGAAACCGTCTGGCGTTGCGCAACACTCGTTACTCCATACAAAGAGCGAAAGATTTTGGACTATATATATCGAGCAAATAAATATAGCAGGCGAGTTATAAAAGATATCGCATATGTTATGAATACGAATAATAATCCAATACTCCGCTGACCTCTTCGCTGAACCACGTTAGTCGTGCTAATTGGAGACGTCGCAGCGTCACAGAATTGGATATCAGGCTTGAAAAGAAAAATTTACTAAACAACAAAGCTATAAATTAACGGTAATACAAGTTCGGTCAATTTTAATTTTTTTTTTTTTTTAACCTTAAATTCGATATCCTTCAGCCCGACCCACAGGACCATGTCGTTCGTATGGAAATCGGCAGCAATCGATATAGTTGCAAAGTGTCTTCTCGTCTCAACGTTAAATTCAGATTTGGATTCAGTGGAAACGTAAAAATTCAATTTTCATCGATCGAGTGGAGCGAATGACGGAATAAGGAGAAAAAAATAAAAAGTAATAAAAAGTAATAATCAAAGGCGGCATCGCAATTGGCGTCATCGCCTCGTACTACGGTCAGCTTCGATTCTCGGCAGAAGACGGCATAGAAATAGCCGCCGCGATATCCTTGGATGCTTATGATAATATGACGTCTAATCTTCTATTGAAATTAGTCCCAACCCTAGTGCGATAATTCTATATTATTCCAATGTAATTGCACGCCTGTCTTGTGCCTCATATCCATACGT
>NW_014333889.1:0-27775 GCF_000341935.2 Cephus cinctus | reverse complement strand
CTTGGAAATTGCTTATTTTAGAATTTTTTTTTTTTTTCAAATAATCCACCAACCAACTCTCGATATGCTTCGTTCTCGCGAAATGTATAAAAAAAAAAAATTAAAATTTTTGTAATTGACTATTTTCCAAAATTACAGCGTCATACATTAATCATTATCAAAATTTCTTATTGACGTGGATATATATATTTTTTTTTACCACCCGTGGTACCCGTCACCGACGTCTCAAAGGATACTGCAGACTATCAATGAGCACGTGCGCGCAAGTGACAGAAGTTATTGCCTGTCAAAATGGGGGAAAAAAACAGGAACGAAAAAGAAAGATAAAGCCGGTTGAGATACACTGTTGCCGGGGCAGGATGTGGGAGGCGAATGTCAAGGCTAACTTGAGCCGTTTCGTTCGGGAGTCCCCGTTGCCCCCACCC
The DNA here is from genome assembly GCF_000341935.2 of Cephus cinctus. Taxonomy (NCBI): domain Eukaryota; kingdom Metazoa; phylum Arthropoda; class Insecta; order Hymenoptera; family Cephidae; genus Cephus; species Cephus cinctus. Next base: position 27,350 of record NW_014333889.1, on the reverse strand, counting down.
CCTAATCAGAAAAGTGAGGGGGGGTGATAAGAGGAGGGAGGGGAAAGAAAGCCGCTGGTCCAAGATACTTTGTGATTTTATTACTGGCCATTCTCATCCTTACTATATATATATATATATCGACCGTTAAAGATAACACCGTTACGTAAGGGGATGCAATTTTGATTTTCTAAATGGAATCCGACAAATTATACGTGCGGAGGATATAGCCATGATTACAGTTGGGGACGAAATTAGTGACATTAGTTTTATGACACCAGGGAACCAGTCGATCAGACGTACAGCGAAGAGGGTGCTTTTGAGTGGTGGTAAAAATTTTGGGAAAAAAAATTTTTTTCTACATACCCCACGTAATATGCAGAATCCACTGTGTGCATTTCATGAATGTCATTAGGAATTATCATCGATCGCGTCAGCGCGAACGGCGGCTTTTCTTTGATGTTGCAAAAAGCTCTTGCCACGCTACGTACGTATACAAAAACGCGTATATACATATATACGACCCAATGATATATATATATATATATACGACCCAATGATGAAATCAATGAACGCAACCGGCGATCCTATCGTCGTTGAAAACACAATCGATCATGGGAACCTGTTTCTCTGCACGGATCCGAGAAAACATAATGACACGTAATGATATTATTAGCGTGGACTCGTAATACCACTATTTATAAAGTATTATGGTACCGATCTTTATCTGACAATACATAACGAACGAGAACCTCGTCGTGAAGATTAAAGCCAGGATTGACACTGGGGCCCATCATGGGATTCCGGACACTTACGGTCCGCCATGCGGGAACGCTTATATAGAAATTGCTGCTATATTATAAATTCCACTGGGATATAACCAGCTGGGGCTCAGTGCTTTATTAGATTACATTTAATAAAGCGAAGAAGTGGCGAGACGTTTTTTTTTTTTTTTTTTTTTAAAATACATCCTTAACCGGGAAAACTTTTTCCCCCGAAAATCTCAATGAGGGGTATTAATACGTTTTATAAAAAAAAAAAATTTTATATACTAAAAAAAATTTGATCGTCCAAAAAAATAGCGTTGGAGCTGAAATGTATTGGGGATAAATATTAATAATAATAATAAATTAAATTACTAACAACGAAATTTTCCTCGTTGATCCGAGGGCCGTTTCAAATAGCGTCACGTTTTACGTAGGCACCGGTAGAAAGCACTATCAGGCAATAGTCCAGAACGAGAAGCATGAACTATGCAGGTGAGGTTAGAAAGAAAATTCTCTGGAATATGATAAGGATCCGTTTGGCTCTCCGAAAGCCATTAAGGTGGCTCCACAGTAGCGGAAGGCTTTTAGGTTAGCGCCATTTTACGATTTGGAAGCCTTGGTAACGTAGGTATATGGTACTTGTACTTAAAAAGTATATGGGCTAGACGGGGGTACGGAAAGATTTAGTAATAATCTGTCTCGTGGTGCGCGGATCTTCTTTACCGACCGAGCATACACGGGGAACGCGTAAAACATGGCTAAAATAAGGTTAAGCCACGTTCAAGTGTTACTTTCGTATGATTGCCGTGTTGGCTCCAGTTGGGCGGCCGACACAGTTATGCCGTAAGTAGCTGTGACACTGGTATATATATATACATATGCTATACCGGGTGTCCTTAACGTACGGTAATGAATGGAAAAAAAAAAATACATAAATTTACTAAATTTCGCATAGCTCGCCGAGCGCGCTAAGGTGGGATTGTAAGAAAAATTGAAAATAAAAAATATTTGTCCAGGTTAACCGTTAATTGTAAAACAGAAAAGAGACACCCGTTAGATTGTCATCTGTAAAATGTGTCCATCGACCCGTTAAAAGATCTGTCGTCTGGATTTATACGCGAGGCACGTTATCTTTGGTGTATAATTATTGATCGGAAACTAAAAAGACACCCCTTATAAGTCCTTTTCGATACAGCCACGAAAGTTTCATCCTCCAAGTTACTAACTGTGCGACACAACACTGTTGAAGATAATTCTACCATATAATTAAATAGATATACGTATATCTGCTTGATGCGTGAGTGTATGTATTTACGTATATATGCAGTTATACTGATACACCGTGTAGAGACGAACAGGACGACCCGTCCGCCAGGCTAACTACAGACAAGCAGTGACGATCATCCATTTGATCGTTATTAAAAATTTTAATAAAAGATTAGCGAGTATAATATTTTGCAAGAATAGTAAAAATAAAAAAAAAACTCAAAGTCACGTCAATATACCAAATAATAATTGCTCGAGGTTGGTACAGTGTATAGTAAGAAAAAAAAATATATATATATAAATATGGGAACCGATAGTTGCACTTGAGAATACTCGAGCATAGTGTATACGCAGTGAAGTTTTTGAACGCGTTACGTTCCTGAATTTACGAGGTTAGGAACGACGGCGAGACGGGTACGAGGGAGCCGTAGACGCGGCGCCGGGCGTCCCGACGCCCAGACACATAGGGGCCGCACGCACGTTGACCGTGAACCAGTGGATGCGGTGTGGGAGATGTACTTGGCGCTCCTATGGTGTTTTAAGGGCGAGTGGGTTGTGCACTTCTCTGAAAGGAATTCATGGGGTTGATTTTGTCGAACTCAGCGGCGCCCCCCCTGTTTATGGAGAAAGTGTAAAAGTTTTTCGAGTATTCACCATGGGAGACAAAGGGATGTTCCATGGGGGTCGATGCCGTGTAATGGGGGGGGGCTCTCTTCCCCTGATCCCCGCCTATCTTGTACTGCACTGTACTAAAGCATTTCCCTCTGGCCATTATGGGGGTATACGACGATCGATATGCTCATGGGGTTCGCTCTTGGATCCCCATTGCCAACCCCCCGAGGAATTAGGAATTCTTAGGTAGCAGGGGAACGGCGATATTTATTCTGTGGTATGGGGTTGGAAAGACCCCAATCGTTCTGCTAGATAGGTATGGCGTCTATGGGGGTCACTGTATTGCCCTAGCAACACACTCTGATGTGTACTGAGCATCCCCATAGGATTTAAATGTGTACAGACAGATCTACATAGGTATAGAGATGTATGGGATACAGTGTAGGGTTTGGCTTTTATATATATGGTCTGTGTACTACCGCCCCATGGATTCTAGTGCGAATATAGAACACTGAATGCACACCATTGTCTATCCTCAAACTATAATCTTATGAGGTCAGGTACTTGATCCTATTGATGGATTTGAGTTTTGATAAAATAGGACACCCCATAGCTAGACAATGCTTGCTGTGGGATACCTTACGAACTCGCCATAAGAAAAGAATGCCTAACCACCAGGTAGCCAAGATAGTTTTTGCGTTGTTATATAACATTTCTTCCTGGTTGTCCATGTGCTCGACGAGTGTATAGCCAATGGTCAGTATTAAACGCTGTAATTGATATGAGACTCTTCTATTAGCATAGGAACAAGTTTTCGTAATTTTAATGTCGTCCTAAAAATTTTGCCAAACTTTTTACATTGTCTGACCAGCCATTTGGATTCGCAGAGCGGATATTTCATTTATCGATCCACTTCCGGTCGGTCTCAGGGGAAGCCCAGGAAGGTTAAGGAGCGTCTATGGGGCTGCTTACTCAAAAAACATTCTGCCTCTAGATTTACAGATAATTACACTAAAGTTTAAATTAACATACCTGAGTTAGCAGAACGAACTTCTTGACTTATAGAAAATGTGTTCAGCGGACTGCAAGGCGTCGCAGCGTTCACGTTAATACCTACGTAATACCCACGTTAATACCGTATCAGGAATCATTCAGCTGACGGATTAATCTAAAAAAAAGAAATCGAGTAACGCAAGTCAAAAATTTTTAATACAGATCGAAAGTCTTAAGAAATATGGACAATAATTAACGGACTCGGTGTGACTTACAGATATCACTGTGGTGTCGTGAAGATCGCAGAAGAAACGGCGTGAATATAAAATGAACGACAAAAAAAGATATACGCATAGGGCGGTAAGCCGTGAGGATCACGGATGTGGCAAGAGAAATGACACAAAAAGATAACAGCCGACGTGGCGTCGGCGCCGCACGCGTGAATCACGCTTTGTGAAAAATAAACGGCAAGGCGTCGTGTCAGGCGGCGTCGACCCTTAATCGCGGTCGACTATTGCGTAAAGAAATTAATCACATTGAAAATCATAAAATATCGTCATTCTTAAACTTTTGAGCACAATTCGACTTGAGGTAAATAAAACGAAATCATACCTGGGTGGCCCAAGTCTTTCCTTTGTTTCCTTTGTGCTTTTCATAGATTCCTCGCAGCTCCCACTCAATTGGAACGCCATAGCTTATATACAATCGACGCTGTCTATCCGTACCGTGTTCGTGCATAGGAACATCATCCTCTGGGTGACATTCCACAGCGCCTAGTTATCAGACTGTTTTGAAAAGCTGTCAAGAAAACAGTCAACGCTAAGAGACACACACTAATCACGATCCTACGGTTGCGTTAGCACAAAGAATACCCTGATTGATTTGACAGAACGACGTTACGCCTACGTAACCTCAAAAGCGAACAATTTCAAACCCAGTTATATCCAGGAAATACGGATAAAAAATAGAAAAATAAGTACACACCGCATAAAATGATCCAGAATGTCACTGTTTTCGCAGAATCTAACCTAAAACATCAGAATGCTATCGTCACTGAGATAAATACTGTCACGTAAATATCTATTGGTTTCCTATCCCGTAACGTACTTGCAATCAGTGTTTTCTAAGTCATCCTTAGCTGGTTGCTCGTGGTATAATTTTGTACCAGAGAGCAAACAGGTGCTGCGATGACTGTATCCAGGGTGCAGAGTCGTACCGATGTATGTGAGTAAACAGTAAATATATATATATATATATTCGTGTACGTGGATGATATATGTACCATATACTTTCATGAAGCACGCGTGAGTACGGATATTCAAACTCAAACGTAAACGTAGCGTCGCAACAGGCATGGGATTCGTATTATGAACGCACGAGAGCGAGGCTAACCGAAGTTAACCGAGGTTAACCGAAGCACGTGTTCGCTAGTAAACGTAGGTAGACACGGATACTAGAGAAGGCGACTTGAATCTGCTTTGCCAGACAGCGGGGCCCAGTGCGAGACTTTCGGCTTAAAGTCACGTACACACCAAATGCCAGTATTCTAAACAGTACGAGGTATCACAACTACGGGATTGAAACACGTGACTAAAGTCGTTGGCGTAAGTACCTTGAAACTTGGTCGAGAGTGGCGCTGGGCTACACGTCTCAGCCAATAACAGGCTCGAACGAAAATTTTCAATATTCACGCGTAGACTGCTGGAAGACGTATTTTGCTTAGCTCGTATATTATTGTAGACTTTGTGAGCAAGCCTTTATCTTTCTTGGACTCGAACGTGTCGCGAAGGCTAGAAAAAGCATCGTTGCGCAAGCCACTGACCAGGGTGGAAATAAAGTGTGTTATGGAACCTTTAGGGTTATTTTGATTATCTTTAACGAAATCCAACAAGATGGCCGACAGCCAATCGTCAGAAGAGAATCTGTTTCCCTTACGCAGTGCCTGGAGGGGTCTTGTCGTCGATTTAAAAAGGTAAATTTCAATATAATATTTAAGATCAGCATGAAATGGGTAACGAAACGTCGGTAACTGTGTAACGCGATATTTCCAGCCGGATTTAACGAATCTCGCGGGCTATTGGCAAATTGGCGTAATGCCAAATGGGATAAGCGTGACGCGTGCGCGCCCGTGAAAGCCATTTCGACGTTACATATATAAATATACACGTGCATATAGATACGTGTGAACGAGCGCGAAGTTGCGTGATCGTCTTGCACAAATTTACAATGGAAAATCCGCTGAAAATTTCGTTAATTATAAACAGCGGACTGGAAGCAGTTTTTCGTTAACATCTATTACGCTCGAGGATAACTTTTTTTTCGTGTTCGCCGATGCTTAACGTTCGTCTGCATTTCAGGTTAGGTTCGCTGAGTTTAAGGTTGGGTTGGGTGCGCTCACACTGGAGCAAGGTTACGCAAGAAAATAGCCCATGCTACGTTTCAAATGGGAATTGTAATTAAAAATGGCCGTAAAGTTGTTTACCGTGTTGTAACGTTATACTGACCGTGTGAATTAGGTTTTGTTCTGCTTATAGGATCTTTGATATTCAAATTTGAATTCTTACCGCTGATATCGTTTTTGAATTATTTTCGTAACCGGATGCGTGATTGTATAATCTTTCTTTTTCTTTAAATACAAATTTCACCATGTATATATTTATACGATATAAACAGAACGTTTCTTCCTGTTTCTGTACACGTGCATAAATATATATACGCATAATAGAGCGGCGCTTCGATATACGTATACCTGCTGCGTACATTAATTTGCGTTATAAATATAATTTATCTTTGTGACTTAATGGTAAATAGGTAGAGAGCACGTGTACAAACTCATGCGTATATGTATCAAATAATCATCATTGCTTGCTGAGTAATTGCATAGGTATTCTTTTTATCATGAATAATAACAATTTTATTTTCGCATTTTTAAAGAGAAGCGCTCCCACCTATTACCACATGCGTACCGTGTACGTGGAATTACACGCTGTCATTAAATTCAAATATTTAAAATAGTCCTCGGTATTTCCTCATTAAAGTGCAGAACGATAATCGAAGATCCTTATACCGGGTTGGCTTGTCCGAGGATTTTGAAATTGGCGCGCATATATTCCATGGCCTTCCATGCCTTATTCGGTATCCCCGGTGATTGCGCAATACTTACCGATCCTCGACGAATCTCCACGATGATTTATTAATGGCCACAAGGTACCCTGAGACCGGTTTTCCGCAAAGCTTCTTCCTTTACTGTACTAATGACTATAAAATTGGGTCTCAAGGATTTTTTTTACTTTTACCTTCCTTACCTTTTTAATTAAGAAAATATACATATATATATATATACATAGAGAGAGGAAAAGAGTAATATATGGGAAAGTTATAGCAGCGCGCATGCGCAGTTGCATTTTTACTCGAAGCGCCTTTGCGCGCGTTATTTGAAATTTAATATCGGTAAAAGCGCCACGCCTTTTTTTTGGTTTTAAATATCAGTCGGTTTTAAATATCAGTCGCATCAGTCGTTGTCTTTGCTAGAAATTTATGCAGCTTTGCTTTTCCCACTTTTGAATGCCCGTTAGTTTAAAAAAAGAAAAAAAATGCTAGGAACTCTTTTAACAAGTAGACGTGTTTCAAAATGCGAAATGTGTTTGTGATTTTGTGTGTATTGTATATATATATATGCTTTGAGAGAATCAGCTATTCAGCTCTTCAGAGTAATGAGCTCTCGCATTGCGAAATGTTCAAATAAACACACGCATATAGGAGAATATGAGAAGCGACGAAATGTCAGCGTGTGAATAGTAGCGCGAGAAAAAAAAGATTATTTAAAAACTAAAACAAGAAATATTATTTTTATCGCAATGCTGATTTTTGATCCAACTAAAATTTCCCTAATTAATCGTGATTCCTATCGCTGCTGATACTGTCTGTACGTCTTAGCCTTTAGCAGTGCAAAGCCTTCTTAGTCGGTAGCAGTTAATCAGCACATACTCTACTAAGTATTCATATATATACATGTTCAAGCCAAAAGTCAGTATCGTTGACATCGGAACTCATACGTAGTTGAGAATAGTTCCTATTAGGTTTACTGACGTACACACGTATATTTAACTATACGCATATCAGACGCGAAAGATATCTACTATACCAGCCGCGGTTGCGCACAAGGAATCTTTTGAAAACCACCTGTTGCCACGTGTAAGCTTCGAAGCGGTCACGCTACACGCACAATATTTTTTCAAGATCGATTAGCCGATCATTAGCTGAGAAAGTGGATAAGGCGACAGAAAGAATTGAAAATAACCAGGGAAACCACCTGTTGCACTCGCCATAGAGAACTCTGGAAAATCCAGACTAAGCGCGTACAAATATGCGAGAGACGCAGTACGTCGGCAGTACTGAAAATAGCCGCGCGTCAACAATGTATAAGCATCGAGTATGCAGTCGGGACTGATATGCTCGTATATCGTTCGCATGAGATTCTTTGTCTTATCTGCTTGTCCACAATGTTAACGCATCGAGAGCCATTAGGTGCCACAGGAAGGTAATGCTGAATTTGGCTACGTAAGAACCGAGTGAAATTCTTTCAGTAAATGCTCAGCGTACAAAGGAGTGGTTCTTTGGTGGAAAATAGAAAAAAAAAACAAAAAAATGACAAAAGAAGGAAAGGCAGAAGCAAGAAAGAAAAGCATAGGAAAACAAGAGAGGATTAAAAAAAGTAATCGTTTCAAGAATGCCTTCGCTAATTAAATGGAAGAACAAGAGAGATATGACTCCACGAGGAAAAACACACAACGGCTCTCTCGCGCGTCGTCAATTCAATTCGTGCAACAACCCCGTGCGACTCACGCGCGGACCACGTGCGCACCCGGGTGGCAGTTAGCAATCCAAAGCCCGCGGACCACCTGCGGCCGGATCTTTGTCGTGGGCTGCGCGCGCATCGGCGACGTCTCGCGCGTGCGCAGTGGAGCTCGCGCGTGCCCCGCGCAGCCTCGTCTCGAATTCCAAAGAGAACAGCGCGCCTCGCTGCCAACCGGAGACGGCCGAAGACGCAAATAGACTCCTCTGTTTAGATTTCAGAGGCGAAAAACTTTCTGCCGCCATACAGCGGGGCTAATACGATTATTAGACTCTAACGGATTCGCACGACTCACGCAGTGCCGATCGTCGGAGGCCGTATGCTACGTACGTATCTCTCTTACGCGAGTGACCTAGGAGGAACGGTGGATCATTGTATGCTTTTTTTTTTCTATTCTATTTCCGTACTTCCTCAATTACGTATAATAAAGTAATACAGATAGCTCGTCAAGTTTTGGGCGACCAAAACACATCTCGGTACAGAAGTAAACTGGGCCACGGTTCCTTCGTGACGACTCATTGGGAACCAGATGCCCACTGACTTCTTGGATCCATCCGAAATAGCTGTCTATTTATCAAGCCCCCAACGCTTTGCGAGTATCTGGCCTAACCTCACTTTCCGATAGAGGGTGGGCTGCGATTGGTCGACAGTCGCGGGATATTCGCCTAGCGCCGACGGAAGGTAACGGAGTGATTTTTATACGCGAATTTTCCAACCGCCTTCCTTCGGTATCCCGGGTCTAATGGCCGGACGCGATAGGACGCAGTGTTATTTTGTTAATTGAAAATCGACGCCTCGGGCTATTTGGCAACGTTACAAGTTATCTCTGACGTATTCAGGGATTTCCTCACTGGTCCTCCTCTCTGCACTGTGTTATACTTTTAATCTTTAATCCGCAATCTTTCTTTCTTTCTTTTTTTTTTCTCCTAATTTCAGTACCTTTGCTCGACACTTATTTCACTCTTATCTTGATCCCCGTAGTACCAACTGTCATGGCCGACATTGTTTACCGTACTTTATCGCATACCGGACAGAAGTATGCTGCCTTTTGTTTTCATATTCTCCGGGTGAAAACAAACAAGCAAATCGTACGCGTACGCACTTACGACGCCGCGTAAGAGAAGCGCAAGAGGGATATACATATGTATGTGCCTAGTGGGAAGTCTCTTCTTATTACGCTAATAAGAGAAACAAGAAACGCCAGAGTGCGCTCCAGTAACACAAGCTGCTGGTTGTTTGGCGTCGATCCAACTTTCCTGCGACACTGACTGATTTATCGCGAGGAAATCCTGACCGGCTTTGTGTACCGAATCGACTCGTTTTCGACGAGGCCAACAACTGCGCTCTCGCTGCGTCGTCCAAGCCTGTCCCATGCCGTTCAATCCCACGGTAATTCTATCGACGATCGTAAACAGCTGTCATTCGCGCAACAATGAATCTGAATATTTGTTCGTTCTTGTCGAATTAAATAAAAAAAAAAAAAAAAAAAAAAAAAAAAAAAAAAAAAAAAAAAAAAAAAAAAAGTACGGTAAATCGAACAACAAAGAATATCACGAACTCTCATAACTTAACTAAACAAATTGTCACGTGACACTAATGTATTTTAGGTATACAGGAAAATCATTGTTATCGTTGCTACACATTTGAGCCTATGGACAGCCTTCTCATATGCGTACATATTACACCCACTTATACCTTGTGTCTCGTTAATCGGTATCTACCTAGGATTGTCAGGCATTTCAATCGCATTACCATAAATGATTATCGGTCCAATTAAACGTTGCTAATTTACGTAAAACTTCCTAGACTCGTTTACACGACGTAGCCTTTGCCTTTTCTTGCACTTTTCCTGCAGTGGCAATGCCATGGCGGGGCTTGTTGATGATTGCGCGATCAATGTAAAAAAAAAAAATAGGCAATACGTACACGAGTCACGTAGTCGCGTACACGTAGTCAGGAATGGAACAGGTTTGAGACCGTTCGAGGATTTTGTCTCTGTCGTTTCGTCTATAGCGAAGAAACCTAAGCCTACATTTATTTTTAATATTCTAACTCCGTGTGTTCGTAGATCCAGTCAAGGATTTGCATACTCGGGTACAGTACGAATAAAAATTTTTCGCTTTTTTTTTCTTCATACTTCCCATAAAGAAAAATCGTCGCTCGTCCATCGCCTTTGTTTCCCAGGGACTCTCGGCAATGCGGCCGCTTACGTGCGAACTGCGCAGCGAGTTAATCTCGGTAAAAGATAAGAGAGTCGCAAGTTGAGAAGCCAGAGGGACGCTTGGTGGGGATAAAGGATTCCAGTGGGGACGAACGGACCGAGAGGGGAACGCGGGGAGCGGGGAAGATAATTTTAAGGGGAAGGGGCAATACCGGAGCACGTGGTTAAAGCCTAGGTCAACTCGTGTGCAAGTAGCGTCTACCCTTCGTTTCGTATCAAGCAGAGAGATACACCGAAAGCTAATGGGTGTCTGATGTGTGCGGATATACGAGTGCGCATGCGCAGCCGTTGGAGATGTTTACCATGAAATACTACGGGTTATCCCCGGTCCTGTGTATTTAATACGGGCTAACAACGTAGTCCCAGTATCCAGGAATAATATCTGTGGTCGCTGTGGGTTATGCTCGACGTTTGACTTTCGGAAGAATGAAATTTGAAAAAAATTTTCGAAAAGAAAGAATAACGTAGTCCCAGTATCCAGGAATAATATCTGTGCTCACTGTGGGTTATTTTCGACGTTTGACTTTTGGGTAGATTCAAATTTGAAAGATTTTCCCGCCTTGGCATTTATACATTTTTTTTTATCGTATCGTGCGATAACTTTTTTTTACTGACAAAACGGCCTTCGATTTTCTTTCTTATCTGGCGAGACATGTCCTGCCATAATTCACATCTTACTCAGCGATTCCGAACAAAGCCTACTTCGAAATCTCTGTTTGACCAAGGAGCACGTAACTCGACTCGGGACTTGCCTTATCTAATGTAAACTTCAACTATTCTTTGTCGTGCGGATACGGTTGGGACTTGCAAAACCTCGCCTAAAATGGGTCTGTAGACTTTCCGGCTTCGAGGGACAGGGACGTAGGCTGCGTCGAGCGGACCCTGGGTCATCGGATAGCTTTGGTTTGTTGTGATTTAGAGAAAATGTTTTTTTTTTTGAAAAAAAAATCTCAGCGATTTACTATTCTTTCTTCTTGGCGTCATAGTTTAAATCTATCATGATGTATTTTTCATAGTTATCGGACGGCGTCATGGTTACTATTAATGATGATTTGTACCTCCTGCAATCACGTGGAATACCTGGCACACTGCCACTTTGTGGGTTAGGTTATGTTAATGTTGGGTTAGGTGCTAGCAGCATGTAAAATACTTGCGCAATACAGCGGAAAACTGTTTCGTTCGTTTCTTTTGGGATTCTTGACGCGGCGCTTTGTCATTGGTTAATTCAGTTTCGACGGTCACTCGAGGTTAGGTTTTCGTCCTATTGGCAATTTGCCGTGAGAAAATTTGAAAAAACCATGCCGTCAAATTGTGCAAAGTCGTGGCCAATGATTTTTGTGGTTTTGCCAATTCCTTCACGAATTTTCACGTAGATCCCATCGATCTTGTATGTGGATCGATGAGAGATCGATAAATTACTTGAAATTATTTTAGTGGAAAATTAATATTTCGTTTGAAACAATGAAACGCAACGCGTAATATCAAGAGGACCAAATCGTGTCAACAGCCCAGGGCCGGATGGTGCTACGAATAAATACAAAAGCCGGATGAAGAATTTACATATGAAAATTGGAAACCTACTTTCTGATCTTCACTTAGGTACAGGGCACGCGTACTGCATATCTATCACAGTTGCATTATGCAGCTGCACATTTGCATCCGAATGACTTTATCTCTCGAGGAAATATATATATATGCATAAGCTGACCAGGATTTAATTGGATCGTAGAAACACGCATCCAAAGGATGAATTTCTAAAGGTATAAACGACGCGACACAAAGCCCTCATTAACATACATCGAGAAATTCTCGAGTGTCGCTTCGTGCATCTGTAGAAATTTCAATCGACATTAATATCCGTTAAAAGAATAAAAAAAAAGCATAACGAGTATTCATTTACGAAAAATTTATATCGTTAAAAAAATTTTGAAACTTTTTTTTTTTTAATGGTACTGTATCTACCTTTTGTACCCAAAAGTACAGTACGAGGCAAAAATCCTTATGAGACCTCTCTGTACGCTGTATACGACTTACAGGTTAGATCTCGGCCTAACTTATGCACCGTACTGTACTTCAGTACGTATCTAAACTCTACAGTAGTTCCGTACCGAAAACGCAATACGTACACGCACAATCAAGATAAGTCACTTCCATTGTACGTACGGCCGTGCCTTTCGGGGGCCTCATTTACAGCAGCTCCTTTAACACCACTCCCATGTCTATTTTAGGCGTTTCGTCGTAACGCGAGATCTACTTTAGATTTTTAATTTAAATTACCCGCCACTTTTATCTCCTTCCTCCATACGAGCCGTCCAGAAATACATATTTCATACGTCAACGCACGTGGTTTCCCATAAGCGTCAGAGACAATCCAGCAAGTATTTTCCTTTAAGAGGAATTCTGCGGTTGCCGCATTACAGATTGCACATCGTGGAAACTATGTCCTTGGCCTCGTTTCAATTTTTCCCCTTATTTTCCACTTTCGAGGTTAACCCCCTTCTTTTTCTTCTCTATCGACCAAGAATACAGTCGATACGGTACAAAGGCGATAAATCAGTAATTTCATATTGAAAAAAAAAATTATTATTAATAAATCCCCCATACGCCAAACATTCTCATGAAATTCTGTCGTATGGTCAATCGATCCCAGCGCCATACTCGATTTCTTGTACCATTCAATGCAGATTTCCTTTGTCCCATTATGCTTCCAGCAATGAATTCCACTATATATATATACACAACGTACAAACTCCATTATGACAGTCTTCGGCAGTCTTTCGCGTGCACTCTTTGTTTACACACGCATTCCACCGAATACACGTACCGCGGTCTGGAGACCAAGGCGATACTAGACACAAGCAAGCTAGACCTAATCCCACCTAACCTAACCTAACCTAACACGCACAACTGTCCAAGCCGTACGTGTAGCACTTATCAGCATCACAAAGCACAGCCGCTTGGTTGGCCTACATAATCCCACGCCTCGTCAGCCATTAAACTTTAAACCAAATTGCGTTCGAATTGTTTACACGCCTATTTACATGAACAATTTTACATTCAAAAGACAAATTTATAATATGCATTTGTATTCGTAGTCCGAGGCTATCGAGGCCAGTAAATCGTTCTTTGTCACAGGGTTCAAAGAGGAGCCTATAGGTGTCAGTCCTGTTTTACCGAGGAGGCCATAACGATATATAAAAAGGCCGATACACATGTATCTTTTTTTGAATGCTTATACCCAGAGTGCCAAGTGCAGCTTGTGGACGTTAATGAAAAAGTCAAAAACCTCTCGAGCCTTTTCGACCAATTAGAGAGCTACGCTCTGTTATCGCTACCGTGTTGGATAGAATACCGATAAGAGCGTTTCTACGAAAACAATGAAACTTATTTTGACTTTTTCCTTTTTTAATTCATACGTAACTTTTGAAACGACGAACAATTAGGTACCTTTTTTTGTTTCGTTTGATTTTCATAATAAATCTTACGTCACGTCATTGTACGTTTTAATTGTTGGGTCATGTGATTTTGTATTTTCCTTGGTTCTGTTGTATGGTTTATTATTTTTTTTTCTAAGTTCTCTCTCTCTCTCTTGGATTCTGTACTGCTACAAAACCTTCTGTTCAAGGCTAGGAACGCTAGTCACACGATACCGGATACGAAACTCCAATGAATCGGGCTTCTGTTGGCTGTTACGTAAGGCCTTCCTGTTTCCAAAGGTTTACATTTCGCGCACCGCGCTTTTAGCTTCTTTATCGTGCGCGCGCACGTCACGTGATCTGTGCTACGGGTAATACGATAAAGTGCCGAATTTTCGGGGAGATGATGGGTTATAAAAAGCATAAAGAGGAGTCTCGGAGATCAGAATGATTTTATAATAAATGAAATATACCAGGCATATCTATGTAATTACGTAAAAATTTATTTCTCGGCCATTGTGCAAGCACCCTTATTACGTTGCTCTCTTTGGATTTTAGGTTAGGTTGTCAAACAACTCGTGGCTCGAAAGCGAGGCCTGACTTCGCTTTCTAACGAGCATGATAAATGCCGGAACGGCCGTTGTAAAATTTTAAATCTCACTCGAATTCCCGCCAATTTCATATCCAGCCTTTCCTCACCGACGGCTGTCAGTTTTGCAGTCGCGACGAAGGTACGATATTTCGAATTCGATGGACTGTCGAAAACTCAAGGTAAGTACACAAACGCACGTTCGTATCAGAAGACTAATATTATCATTGGCAATTACTTTTTTTTTTTATCTAAAATATACACTAATTTTTATATTACTTTACATGAAAAATATTAATCTCCAATTTCATACATTTCCAACGACACGCGTCGTTCCTGCTTCGTTGCTACATGCACACCTGACCTACGTCTCGTCTAACATAACCAAGAAATTCTTCTAAGCGCGATTAGATCCTCAGCCAGTTCTTCCCAGTGGACTGTTCCAAACATTCCAGTAGTGCCAAGGTAAACGGTAGGAAAAACAACAAGCAGTACCTTCACGCCACTGCAACCAACGTTAGCGGTCGTCCTCAACCTGACACCAAGGTCCCATTAACGTCTTTTTTTCATCGCCTTCCCCATCGCGGCCACACACAGCGCATACACGAGTCAGCGCATGCGCGTAAAAAAAATATGCCAAGAATCGTCATCCAGGAAGCTTAGACGGATTTTAAAAAATATTATCGTGAGGTAAATTTTTCAAAATTTTTTTTTTTAATTACTATCAAAAATGTTATTCTTATGTAACTTTTTTTTTTCACCTTTTTTTTTTCACCTTTTTTTTTTTTTTTTTTTTTTTCCAGTACCTTCGCCAAACCTATTTTTTTTATTTATCCTCCAATCTCGCCTGGCTGTCTACGAAGCCGGCAGAAAAATCTAATTAAGGCTCACACCATTTTTTCCCTTTTTTTTTTTTTTTTTTTTTTCCAGTACCTTCGCCAAACCTATTTTTTTTATTTATCCTCCAATCTCGCCTGGCTGTCTACGAAGCCGGCAGAAAAATCTAATTAAGGCTCACACCAATTAACGATCGGTACCTCGCGCGATTCTTCGCTTTACGCGTTAACTTAGCCCGAGCTGTGAAATACCTATATTTATACAACGCGTTTTATGTATACGGCTATTTCAATAGCATCTACAGTAACGAACGTTGGCAACACAGAAATATATACCAATTAGCATTTACGGAACGCGCAAAAGACACTGTCCATATAGCGGGTGGTTGTTTAATAGACCGTAACCTATAATAACTAGTAATAGGTGATAAAATTAACGCCCGGTTTAATAAAAAATATATTTTACATTTACTTACGTACAATATTACCGTCGTAACATTACGCGGACACCCGGTACGTGACTGATCGGCAAGTTCACGTGGTTCGTTATTTTCGATTTTGTATTTCAATCGCTAATAGAAAAGCGATACACGCCCACCGTATTCCATTTTGAAATCGTCATTACTACTTTGTGTCGTATTATTTTCATTTTGATTCCGTCTTTTTTTTTTCGCTATCCGTGACCTCTCACTTCTTGTACCAACGTATATCGGCAATCGTATAGTATATGCTCTATCGATATATATTAAGTTTCTTTGTACCGCCGTATGCTGTACTTACGTATACAAACTCTTAATGTAAATACGTAAAAGGAGCTACGCGGAAACGTCGTGTGTCGAAATAAAATGGAATACGTTTGCATAACTTAGGTATCTTCTTAGCGCGACTGTACGTGTTGTGTGGAAGTGTTTGTATACTTATATCAGTCGTGTAATATTGCTGTGTATATATATATATATATATTCGTAGTTGGATATATTTACCGTTTAGGAGGGAGTGGTAAAGTTACAGTCTATGTGCGAAAGAAACTTTTTGGATTTACGTGGATGCTGGTTATTTGCATGATTTTTAATTGCATTTGAATTTGACGTTATCAGAATTGTATAGTGAATTTATTGTATCGTCAGGTTGCGGCATTGTTTTTGGTATTATTTATTTATTTTTTTTTTTCGAAAGCCGAAAGGTATAGAAATACGTCATGGAATGTCAAATATTGTACAGTCGATTTCCTGCCCTGTCATGCAAACAGACTGGCCAACCCAGATTGGTAATCTCTTGGCAGTCTGGAGTACTTAAGACGGTTCAACGTACCGATGCTGATATCGAGAAATTTGGTAAATATTTTTTTCGGGTAAACTAAGACAGAATTTAAAGAATAACGAAAAGTGGGACGGAGTCAGTGATGGGATCGTTAGTGGATGTAATAAAAATGAAGTAGACTGGGTTTTATTCGTGGAGTAAAAAAAGTTGGAGATTTGTAATAATGAAACAGAATTTTTTTTTAAAAAACACGACTAATTTTTATCACGAAATTATTATTTGCTCGCGAAACGAGATACGAGGAGGAAACAAAGGCTGGAGAGGTGATGCCGATAGGCGGCGAGGAGGAGTGTTTGTTATTCGCTTGATAAGTCCCATTCGATAGCCGACCAAGCAAGGCCTGCTGATAAGATATTGATAATAAGCGATATGTAGATGGACCAGGCACTACGTGATCTAAAAAATGTCGAGTCTCCGTTAGGAATCGATATCCAATTTTTGATTCTATTTGCAATCCTTATAACGAATTTGGAAATTGAAAGACTGTGAGATAAGGTAGAAAATTTTTTAAAAAGTTCAGGGGACTCTATTACACTGTTAGACATAGGGATATGGCCCCTGGATCTGAAATTGATATTGTCTGAATCAGCCTGTAGGATGCAGTAGTATGGTCCAATGATAAAAGAGTCTTCTTGGCCCTTATAAAAGATGAAAATAAAAAATTACCTCATAAAGATGATTTGACATACCCACTATGGTATCCATCACTGACTAGACGTATACATATGTGTACGGACAATAGACCAACTATGCGCATAAGATTTAAGGCATGCGAGTATGTTTGAAAGGTGAAACGAAATAAGAATTATGGCCTTGTTGGATGAGTGCATAAATAACAAAATGGTGTCGAGCAACAACGGCGGGTTTTAAAATGTGGTTAACGGTACTTCGGACGTCGGTAGGTAACCGCGTTGGCGTCTTGAGAATGTAAAAAAGAATATACCAAAATTTTAGGCTCCCTTTTCGCACGTCTTTGGTGAATGTAGAAAAAGAATATTATAAAAATTTATTTTTTTTTTCCCTTGACTTCGATCGCGTTTTATTTGTTGTAGTTAAAAATTTTTTTTAGAAAATTATTTTTCAAACAATTTTTTTCAATCTTCCGTCACGACGAGGGTCAGGGCCCCGAATTATGCTGGGCACGCTACTGCATTTCTGCCGGTGAAAGTTTTCAGACCTCCCCACTTTCGAAAATACGCGCGCATTATTTCGCTTGTTTACCGAGCGGCTGTCCATGATAATTATTATCAGTTTTACGGATCTCGACCAAATCGCCATTGGTACCATTGCGTGTAACGTGCGCGCGCGCCTAACGTAGAAGCATCGCGATGAAGACGTTAACGGTCATTTTCAAAATTCAAATTTTAAACTCCATTTAGATCCATCATAGATAAATCCCACGAACAATATTATCTCCGGGCAAAAAAAGGAAAACGTAAAAGATAATGACGACATTCTTTAATTATCTAACAGTTAAAAATATTTTCGCAAAAACATTACGGACCAGCAACGAACGCCAAGACGCGTACCACGTGCGCGGGATAGTTTCTGGTAAGAAATTTTTCTCAATTGTGGTAATTGGCTAATTGTCATAATTAACTGAACGAGATATTAATCGAGCAAAATTACGGTAGGATTCTCTGGTGAAGATAAATTTAAAATTCGTTATTACATATACTTTTTTTTATCTCTACTTAAATCGACCTTCGTACCTTCCCGTTATTTATTGTTTACCAAATTTTTGGCTTCTTCGCCGCAACTGCTCGGTTTTAATTTATGGCTGCGATATTGATTTACGGCGTATCTACTACACTAACGACTAGTATATAATAGCTTATGGCAATTTGGAAGACGGTCAGGGCCGGGGATAGGCATAGAGGGACCCAGGTATAATATTAACAAGGAACGAAACTGATACGGATAATCTTTACGAGTGGAAAATGGCGCACGAATGACAATAAACACCAAAAAGTTTTTGTATAATATATTGAAATTTATTTTTTTTTCATGGTATTTCGTTCAAAAATAAAATTATTCGTAAAAAAAGATTTCTCCGCCTTCTCGGTATACAACATATAACACATATACATATATATCTATACATGCGTTATATGTGTATGTATATATATATATATATATATATATATTTATAATCATTACATTATATAATATAGCAATATTTACTCTCGTTATTCAATAAGGTTATGTTACTCTATATGCGTGTAATCGTAATCATCATTATCATCGTCTTCATTATAATAATCCTCATTATCGTCTTATCACTATAGTCTAATGGGGTTTTTTCTCGCTTACGTGCTAAATCACATGTTTTTTTTTACTTTCAATTCACACTCTCAAACTCTCATACATTTTTTTCACAAGTTTCTCGCGCTCTCGGTTTCTTCGCTCTTTTACTTTCGTCCTTTTCGTATAACTACCCCTCTCTGTCTATCTCATTCCGTCGCGATCCATTCAAACGTCATTCAAATACATACTCTCGTATTATAACTAATATTTATCAGTAACGCTAGCGCTTATATTGTTATCTTATAATCGTTAATCGCCACGGCGTCGTCGTCGCGACGTCTAATTTGGAAGGTGATGCAAAGCGGATCGAAAGAATGTTCGCGATAAATTAGGAGGGTAAAAAGAAGACGGGAATAAAAAATTTTAAGTTTCGACCAAATGGGTACGAGGGTACCCTGAATCAAAAAATAATTATAAATATTTCATCGACCAATTAAAAAAAAAAAAGTGAAATTTACCATTTTTCTTTAGCAAAAGGCACACACTGTATTTTCACATACGAGCTACTACTTGAGGATTCGAGATCTTTTTTTTTTTCTTCACATCCTTCACTATCCTCTCCCTCCGTCGTAATCTCGATTATCAACGCGAGTCCATCCTGACCTGCCAATACAGTTTGACTGTATTGTCGGAATGGAAGGAATTGGAGAGACAGCGAGGAAGATATTAAAAAAAAAAAAGGACAGATGTACCAACGTGACTAACGTTCACTTCTATCAGCTTACGGCTACTAGTGGCACGCACACGTTATATAATTCGCCGTGCGTAAGCGCACCGTGTTAAAAAAAAGAAAACCGTAGCCACACGTAGAGGCACACTTGGACGAGGAAAAAAAATCGTTCCGCTTGTATGATTCGAATTTTAAATTCTCCACGAAGAGTGTAGGCGAATAGTAAAAACGTGAGAAAAGAGTAACTGATAAAAAAATTTTGACAGCTGTCAACGAGCGTTACTGTCAAAAAGCACGTGGCCGCATGCCGTAATAATATTAAACGTCTGTCGTCTGTGCATATATGCGTAATGCGCCTATATAATCACGGCATATATACGCACCTGACAGTGCGTATGCTCGGTTAAGAATAAAAAATAATAATAATTATACGTTTAGCGCGTGTCCTCCTCTTGGTTGTCTAATATAAATTACGAGGGCATATTGGACAGGACTAGATGCACAAATGATGATACGAAACCTCTAAGATTACAGTAGACAGTAATATTTAAAAAAAAAAAAAAAGAAAAAAAACAGAGCAACAGTAGAGATAAAGAAAAGTCAATTAGAGAAGATACGAATAAACAAAGATGTACGCGGAAAACAATTAAACGAGAGAATAAGTATAATAAAAGAGGATGATGATAAAAAATACACTCATAGTCTCTCTCTCCACTCTCCTTCTTAATAATTAGGAAAAGAATAAAAGTGTTTCGTTCGAAAGCGATTTCTCTCTCTCTCTCTCTCCCCCCCCCCCCGCCCCTCATTGCCAAAGGAACGTTTGGCTCTTATCGTTTGTTTGGCGCATGCGCCAATTTTCCAGTTCTCCAAAATGGCCGACGGCGCCTCCCACCTTCGAGACTGCTTCCCCACTCCATGGAGCCAGACGATACCTCCCGGCATTCCTTCTGCACTAGAAACTATCCCGACTGAAGATTTTGCCGTGTCGAACGTCACGTATGCGTTCAGGTATTATGCGCAGAAAAGTAAAGGCTCACCAGCCCTCTCCGGTTCACTCGATGTTACGTCCAGTGAATTACTGTCATGGCCACGGCACGTCCAAGGCACTCTTTCCCTCTCATGTTAAATCTACATTTCCCATAATCGATTTGCAGACGATAAAAAATGTCTTCGATCGCCTCCCCCTCGGCACTGACTCCTTGGGCTAGACACTCAAACGGCTTGCTTTAACAAGAAGTACGTTAGAGACACATCAGAACGAGATTCTATGTCTTGTTGCGCAAGAGTTCCTTCTCTTTCCGTATGGGCCGCACTCCTTCGAAGAAGCATATTGTTTACATCAACGCGTCATTATCAGAGGATTGATAGTGGTCCACGGTCGATCAAACTCAAAAAGGTGCAGGTACCGTGATTATTTGGCATCCTGAGTGCACGTGGTCCATAACTTGTTCTTTGAGACGGCACACGTGTTCCTTAAGCTTGTGAACGACACCGCTCAGCTCGGAATTCTCGTTCTTAAGAAGCTTGACCTTGTCTTCCAACCTAGAGATTCGTTCCAGCTTGCGCCTTCTGCACTTCGAGGCGGCGACACGATTCCTCTGCCTCTTCCTCTCGAGCTTTATCCGCTCTTGACTTTCCATGTCGATAGGCGACATGGGTGGTGAACTGGAAACACTAGGAACAGTCTGAGGTTCGTCCTTGATCTGCAC
The DNA here is from genome assembly GCF_000341935.2 of Cephus cinctus. NCBI lineage: Eukaryota > Metazoa > Arthropoda > Insecta > Hymenoptera > Cephidae > Cephus > Cephus cinctus. Next base: position 5,810 of record NW_014333889.1, on the reverse strand, counting down.
CAGACCCTGACTAAGGGACTCGGTGCTCTGGACACTGCCTGGGGGTTCCAGGGTGGTGTAGGTAGCCCCATGGATGCTGCCAGGTTCCTGAGAACTGTCAGAATGATGAAGCTCGTTAAGGGCGTCGACGAAACCTCTGGCGTACAGTTCCTGCTCTTCGGTGACAGTCTTGGGAAAGAGAATTTGCGTCGTGGGTGTTGGCATCGTCGTCACCAGGCCATTCTGCTGAGAGATTATCAGCCTTTCCAGCTCTGGTGAGCCCAGCTTCAACATGTTGAGATCGGGTGAACTCAAGACCGGAGCTGCGTTGTTCAGAGCTGGCGGTAAAGGCCCTAACCTTGGCCTCTTGGCCTGAGGTTGACGCTGTCCGCCGTTGAGGTCCAGGGTGAGGTTCCTCTTGAGCTGACCCACGTTCTCACGATTTGTCGTCCCGTAGACGGCTGTCTCCTCGTAGAAGGTCGGCTCCATAGCGTGGCTACGCACCATCGGTGTCCTCGCTGTTGATCACCAGGAAGCAAGAACGCCTTTCTCTTCAAGATTCTTCAAAATTTTCGCGCCTCAATCAACAGAGTGACCAACGTCACCACTAGGTTCAAATGTCTCTTCACAGATAACAGTATAACTCTCTTATGAAATATCAAACAACAAAAAAAAAGGAGTTCTCACAATTATTGCAGCACCTTATCACTGGCCAATAAAATTCGATACGCTCTCCAAGAAATTGCCACACTCCCTCAGTCTGTCTCATTAACTGATTTCACGTTTATGATCTCAGTTACATAACTCGAGGAACCGCAAACGGACGCATGATATAGAAAATTCAAAATTCTCTACCACTCTCTTGCATTGTACATAGAACGTATTAAGAATTAAAAACAAAATTATTCACTCACGCTCTTCTACACACTATGATCCGTGATAAATCCCAGAAAAATATTATTAAGTTCGTCTCGAAACCAGCCGCGGTTTCCGATAACGTTAACTCTATCCTCGTGCGACGTAAATATATCACATAAGGATTGTCCCTCGATGCTTCTAAACGATTGTCAAGAACAATTCAGTCGTGCTCCTGATAAGCGGTACCATCTCGCACCGCTGTCAACACAACAATGACTCACGACACCAAACAGTATAAACAGAACAGCAGTAGTAACAGGCAGAGAGACTCGCGCACCTCGTGAGAAAAACCTCTAGGCACTTTGCTTCAGTTTTCCTAGTTATATTTTTGCTTAACGCGAGGCGAGAGCCCGTCCACACGCCACAGAGTCTCGGCAACTTGTGAACACCCAACTAAACCTACAGCCTTATATCCTGTGACTCAGAAGAGCTAAAAATAACGATGTCATCACCGTCGGAGACGCCGATTGGCCGGCGGTGGCGTCACTTCTTGGCTGTTATTGGTCGGCTCGTCAGCGCTACTAGGAAATGCCAGACGCATGCGCTTAAACGTCAATCTAAGTGGAGGGAGAGTTTGAACGCCGCTAACGGGCTGCAGCCTACTACTGTCTCCTCTCTATAGGTATACTATATTATATTGGCGCGAGACTCGACCGAGTCTCTTGATAGATTCTACAGTATACGGCGTACTCTCTATACTTTGTGCAGCTCTACACTACAGTTTGTGCAGCCTCTCCCTGTTATACACTTACAACACCACGGTCTCTCTACACTTGGGATTTGTTATATTATGTTACGGATATGTCAAGTTAGAGGTTATGCATACTTTTCCACATTGCTCGCGAGATCTGCGCCTACTTCACGGTGCTTATGCACTTGAGATATGCAGTGCATGGATGGGATTGTCCCACGGCGATTAAATAATCGATACTGCCTTATCGTATTGATTATATGTCTTTGGTTATTTATCAATTTATTATTATCGGCATTCTATATTTCCCTTGAACTTTAATAATTACTATAGACAATTCTTTAATTGTGTTGTAACGTTATTTTTCGTTGATGTGTACATTAACTTTATGCTTTTGGATTTCTATTGTTTATTAACGAGGTGTCAGTTTGGTCTTATTGTCGAATAAAAAAAAAAGTTTCCTGTCCTGGGATCGAACCCGGTACACTTTGTACTAAACAGACCGTCGAAATCGATCATGACAAAAAGGTGATAAAGGGACGATGCTGAATAATATTGACCTACACGAAATACATTACGCGGGTAGCTATTACCGCGCGAAGTGGGCGTTACGACATAGGCGTCGCGACGCTGGTAATAACGAAACAACGAAACATAGTAACTTCTCGTTGTCACTGAAAAACGGGGACAATTATTGTTCGCGCAACTACGAGAGTAATGTCCGTTTAATAAGCGTTAACAGGCAGCAGACTGGTGACCGCGTTTCAATTGAAATTCACCGTCGCTGAATCAAACGATAAAACAGGCTTTCGAATTACAGATATTTCATCCAACCAGACAGAATATCTGAATTAATGATCGAGTGGATGAAACATTGTTATTAAATAATTAAATAATTCAAATTCAAGTAAAAATTGTTTTTTTTTCTTTTAGATTCGAGTATACTACCATAAATCCAAAATGTGAGTTGAACCAAATATTTTTTTTTTACAATTTCATATACACTAATTCTGTAGAGAATATATATATATATACTCGTATATATAATAAGCGTACTGTATTTGTAGATAAAATTTTAATATTTTTATTCACAATTCTATTATTCTAATAATACAAAATTCTAATAGCACAACGTATTATTTTCGAGGCTAGAAAAACAAAATGGCTTATATATTTATTATTTTCAATTCCTGTCTTTATTCTACAAAATATATATATATGCATTGGTATATATAAATAGTATACGATATATTTAGGCAAAATTTGAATAATTTTATTCATATTTTCGTTACGACGTATTAATTTCGAAATTACAAAAATAAAATGGCTTCAGTTTATCGGTCTTGTGCCCCTATCTTTATTTTATAAGAGATACGTATTTTAATTGGTATTATTTTTATTATACTAATGTGATACGAAGAGCGTCTCTTAGGCAAGGGATTATTTTCATAATCATACTGGGGGTTAAGGTTGCCAGGTAAATTGTTTACGCCAAAACTTTCTTCGGTTCTATATTGTTCATACAAATATCTGTACCTTTGGTCGATAATCACCATTATACGATCTTGCCTAAACTCCTTAACGCTATCATCTTGCTTGTATTATAATTATTATTTATGGCATTCACGTGCACCCCTATTTGGCACTAGGTTCAGGTAAATTGTTTGTCAGTAAAAATAATTCCGTACAAGACTAAGGTGTCTTATAGAAAATAATTGTTGCTGCTGCTCAGGTAAAATGTTTGTCCAGAAAGTGAAAAAATTTTGAAAAATTTTACTGCCACACTTATTATTATTATACAGATAAGTATAAAAGAATTTTTCAACCGCTATCGACATACCGTGTAAAGATATTGAAAATAAAAAAAAATTTCATACAACTCATAACCCAAATCTATCCAAAGCTTGAAAAGTCTATAAAAATTCTCAATTAATACATAACAGATATTTTTAATTATCTCGTTTTTGTCAATTTAAAATAAAATTTAAACTCCAATCGCATTTACCGTTAATGCCAATAGAAAATTGCGCAAACAGTAAATAACTATCTTACAGTCCACAGCCAATTGAACTATACTCTACCAAATTAACTGTTATGCATTAAGAGAGTGATTCATAGTAGATAGTCGATTCAGTGTGCAAGATAATATTTTTTTACAGTATAATATATTATATATTATTGTTCTTTGGATTTAAAAAAAAAAAATCCATTATGAATATGTAAATTTTGTTTGTAAGCTTCGCTGTCATTTTAATAATTAACTATCATTATTCGCATGTCCACAGTCTCTGTCCACGTGTGCAAAAATCATATAGCAAAGGTAACCAGATGTAATTTATATGTAAAATTAAAGTCTTACGGAAACGCCGAACGTAGGCGATGTAACGGCATGGCAGCTGGTTTTTTCATCTTGAAATTAAACAAATATAATTAATTTCCGCCCTGACAGCCCTGCCGCGCCATCTGCTCGGGATGGCGCGACGCCGCGTAAGGTTAAATCCATTAAACTTTTTGGCTCCCGTCACGACGCCCGTGTGTCCAGCATCGTGTGCAGTGTATACGATGTCCTGAGTTTCGTTACCTTGCCTTGGCAATCGTTATCTTGAATTTAGATTTTTTTTTTCAATTATCCAAGTCGTTCCTCGTCTTCGTTTCGGGCTCTGGTTCATTCATTATATCACGGGGCGTAAGTATCGAAATATTAATTGGCGATGTATGTATAGCGGATCAATAAATTTGCCGCGAGACATTAACGAGTCTCTTGATGATAAAAACGATGGACTTGGTATCAATTTATCATCGGTATAAAGTGCTAGTCAAATAGATCATTTAGAAATTTCAGAACGGATTTCTTTATCCGTATCAATACCGATCTTCGATCTCGCTAAAGGCCCATGATAATGATCAATCAATTGACGTCGATCGATGTGCGTAAATCTGTTTTGGATAAGACATATTTTTTTTCAGCTTGTTCTCCGTATCGTGGACAAGGTCGTACTTACGATTATATCAGGAGGGATACGTGGCTATTGGACTGTCTTTGATTGATGACTTAATTTGGTGTATATTTTTTTTGGCTAATAATTATTTAATACATTTAATTCTTTTTTAAACATTTTTTTATTCTAATACTTAGTTACCGATGCAGCACTAGTAATCTGGATAGCTTCTGTATCGGCGGTTGGTACAAGGAATATTGAGCTAATGTACCGACTGTTTTATGAAAAAAATTTATTATCTAGAGAGTCCAAGGAAATATTTACGTTTTCGGAATATTTATTTTTTTATACAACTGTTTGATTGTTTTGGAATATTCTTCTGAGTTGGTAATTAGATGCTTTGAAATAAGTCTCGTAATTCATGCTATGTGGGGATATACTTTAGTTCGATTTTTCACCGCTCAAGGGGGCAGCACCTTCTGGACAGTGCGGATTCGCGTACCACGATTGACTCAACGGTTATCGAATATTCTCTATTTTTATTATAAATCTTTTCAATTGCAGAAGGTTCGACACTAGACTTCCGAAAACGTGCTAAGATGAGGAAGGAAGTGACTGACTCGCCACAGCCATAGCGCGCCACATAGCATGCTTTCTCGACGTACTCATATCTGGCTTACAGAGATGAGTAGGTAGATGCATAACGTTACGGTTTTAGGCGATACCAAAATCATGGCGCTAAATTGTAGCGGCGAGTCTGGAAGTAGGATTTTGTGATCATCGCCTCCGTCAACAAAGTATCGTAGCCGAGCTAAACGTGAGTACGAACGCGTAGCTTGGCGGGCAGAGGTTCCCCGCTACTCACCGCTGGTTCCCAAAGCAACCCTTAGAACGAGACCGGGAATTACAGAACTTCTCAAAAACTATTGAAAAAGCCTATTGTTGAAACATTTTTAACACATTTCTAAAAAAGTGTAGTGCCAACTTGACAACATCTGTAGCACCTCAATTTTTACTAAATATTATTGGATCTTGATTTACTTTCAAAGTTTATTCAAAATATAAAATTGAGGCGAAAGCAAAATCTCGCAGAATACACAGAGTAGATAAAAATTGAATTGATGTTGTAGAAATCGAAAATAAATTACGTTGAAATTGACATATTAATAAATTAAGTGTTAGGATCATTAAAATAATTAATTAAATGAATAAAGTAAAATATTAACACCTACAAATCGAAAATTCTGGCCAAGCATATTTAAAAGTACTGGAAGTTGCCCAAA
>NW_014333888.1:5068-6050 GCF_000341935.2 Cephus cinctus | reverse complement strand
GAAATTAAAAATAAAATCACACTCACAGATTTATAAAAAATATATATGTAATTTATTATTATAAAAGAAATAAGTATAAGCCAAGTCTTTACTGACGAAGACCCCCACGTCCAGCACCATGCCCTCGTGGGTTGGGCATGGTGACCCCTGTAAGTCTCCCTGGGGAGGCGATACTGAGACCACGGCCCCTGCCGCAATTTATTAATTCAACGACCTCGAATCGTTGTTGCAGTTTATAGCATTTCCCGTCCGGACCGAGAAAAACATAGTCGGGTCCCTTTTTTTTAGCTTCCACGAGGTTCTCTATGATTCTCTCGAACCGAGAAGGGGGCATATTCACCCAGGAAGCTGGGATGTTAACGTCTTGAACCTGTTATAGAAATAAGACGTGAGCAAAATATTTTCCTTTTACTAAAATTGCTGGACACAGGATATTACACACTCACTTATTTTTCACTTGATTATAAAATTAAAAGGTACTTACTTCTTTTAATCCGTTCATTTTTCCTTCTTTTTTCTTTTAATCGAATTTCTGCGTTGGTTTCACAGTTCTTCTTCTTGTATTAGCACTAGTTAGGACCCTGGTCACGGTTCACAGTCAAGTGAGCACCAAGCAAATTCACAGGCCAAAAGACAAAGGGTCCCTTAGAAATTTAGTAGAGGGGATGCAACGTCACAGCCTTTTGGCCAATCATCTTTTAGGAAGATGTTTAGAAATTCTTTAGACAGGAACAATTAATGTTTAAAAATAAAGATAAGTGGGTTACAACGAATACCCGTCCTATATCATATCTCACTCTGCATGAGGATGTAATATATACCACTCGAGATCCCTTTCACAAACACTGACCTAACCTATCTTAAAGTGCCAAATGTTTATCTTCACTGAAAAGTAGTATATTAAATTATTTTAAGGGGGAGAAGCGGGTCAACCAAATTGGATTATTTGATGGCAGTTTCAAAATGCATCACCATCAAGATC
>NW_014333888.1:2959-3437 GCF_000341935.2 Cephus cinctus | reverse complement strand
GAAGGGATAAGAATCAAAGTCATTAAAAGGGGTTGAAGAGCCAAAAAAGTCAGAGTTCGAGTGCCAGTCAGAGTTCCAGTTAGAGTTCTAGCTCCTGTTCTGAGGTAGAAGTGTGAAGTTGTGAAGTACATCAGAAGTCTTGTAAAAGAAGTGCAAAGTCAAAGTTAGAGTCGAAGTCTAGAGTTCTAAGAACTTATATTCTCTTCAATTCAATTCTTCGAAGTTATCCAAAAGTAAAGCATACCTGGTGACTCTAATCTGCGAATTTCGTGAACCATCATCATCACTATCATTTACAAAACCCTGACTACAATCTCATCTGGACTGAGGGTCCATCCAAACCACCTCATTGAATCTTCATACTTCCAAGGAAAGCAATAAAAGGAAACTGTTGAGTTCCCTGGAAATCATTGGGTAAGCCTATGAGTGCAATCACACATAATCAGGTACACACAATAATTCATTCATACCCGGAAAG
>NW_014333888.1:0-2877 GCF_000341935.2 Cephus cinctus | reverse complement strand
TATCATTTACAAAACCCTGATTACAATCTCATCTGGACTGAGGGTCCATCCAAATCACCTCATTGAATCTTCATATTTCCAAGGAAAGCAATAAAAGGAAACTGTTGAGTTCCCTGGAAATCATTGGGTAAGCCTATGAGTGCAACCACATATAATCAGGTACACACAATAATTCATTCATACCCAGAATATCTAACTTACATAAAACGGAATAAGAATACCCGAGCAAAGAATCAAACAATTCGTTCAGTTAAAATTCGTTCTAGTTTCGTTAATCAGGATATCATATCAGACTCAAAGAACAATCATCCTTGTATCGACCAAGGTATCCTCTGGAATCTATTTCCTATTCCTACCAAATCTTATCTGCTGAAACAATTGACATAACGCGTGGACGTACCGTTTAGCACCGGCAAGTCTGACCAACGAACCATCCTAACTACCTTTTTCTAAATCAGCATTCACGAAATCTCTTGAATATTGAACGTAAGAACTTAACCATATTCTGCGTATTTGGAGAGCGATCGTAACAATACATTTTAAGAATCTTCTCCATTAGGGTCCATCCCATTCATGGGAAAGTGAAGTTGATGGAGGTACTGTTAAGTCGATCCCGTTGTGGGAAGTACTCACCCTTCTTCTTTGCGAGCTGGTTATCCTCTAAGAGATATCAAGCTAGGGTCATCAAACACCCACTTCCTATACGCTTCTCCATTCCTCCAGCTGCTCACTTCCTGCAAATGAATTCTGATCTCGAGCTCGGTTTGAAAAAAGCCATAATCTTAACGGATTCGCGCAGCACTTTACAGTGCCTTGCCAACAGAGCTTTCAATTCCAAAATACACCCCACCATAGCTCAGTGTAAACTTCTGTACTCAAAACTGTCAAACCTTAACTTCAGTATTTGGTTTATATGCATCCCCTCTCACCGAGGGATATATGGTAACGAAATGGCTGACACAAAGGCCAAAGAGGCCCTTAACATCTCCTCTGTCAATACTAAAATAATATGGTCGAACCTGGCAGTGCACTGCAAAAGTAACCTCAAATCCAAGGCATTTAATTTCCTCCTTAATCAAGCAGAATTGTAGGGGGATTATCTTTTTCAAATGGTCACCCTCACGCCTACTCCCACCTTGGTTTTTAAAGATTGCTTGGTAAAGAGAAGACATTGTAATTATTAACAGATTGCGTACTAATCACTCTGCATCAAAAGCTCACCTTTTTAGAATCGGTGCATCTACTTCTGAGGCTTGCCAATGCAATACTCCAGTCCAGGATTTGAATCACGTATTCTGGGCGTGCCCTTTAAATCGAGCCTCTACTACTAAACTCGAATCCACTCTGTCTCGCCTAGGGATGAAGGGTCATTTCCACATTGTGAACCTAGCTTTTTCGGAGGACCCTAGAATCCTGAGAGCGATAGTCATCTTTGTCAGGAAGAAAAATGCAAAAAAATTAGTCTCCGCAGATCAAACCCGGACAGACCGAACCACGCTCTGAGTTTGTACACTACGAACTTCAAAGAAAATTTAATTATTAAACTTTTGAATGTTTATACATATATATGCTGTAACGACGAAACGTACAAATAAAGGCACCGCGAGAAATGATTAATAAATTCTTCTGTTACTGGGCGCCAGGTGTACCGAGAGATACACCGCTCTCTCCAGCTCTTGTGCGGTGGGGTCCTGGGCCTCGGAGACAATAACTAAACCTGAAAGTTAATAACAACAAGACAACACCAAAGGGGCTTTGAGAAATCAAACAGATCTGAGGTTTCGTTTAAAAGCACGGAACCCACAAACGGGCCCGATTTATTGAACACAAGAAAAATAATACGAAATATAACAAAAGAAGATAAAATATAAAATATAAAATATAAAAATCAGATAATGAAAAGGCGTAATAACGGATCACGGTATGGAACAACAGCTCCAAAATAATAAACGCGAATGGGAACAACTGTCTCTTCTAAAATACACTAGATGCAACGACATAACTAATAAATCCCCGAAGGATTGAGCCAGAATAAGATAATTCTGAGCCAGAATTCCTCGCTCGGAATTATTTCCCAGAAGGCCGGACACTTCCGGCAACAATGCGCACTTTAGATAATACACGCGACACGAGTATAAGCAGTAATATTTACAAAGTCAGCTGACGAGTGGCCTAGTGCCCTACTCGTCGGCTCCACAATATTTACAAGTTTGAGCGCGGTAATCCTAACGGTCCTCGACCTTATAGCGAATTCCTAGAGTCCCGGCAGGGAATCCAAATCTTTATAGTGTCGTCTCGCCTGTATAGCCTATCACGTCACGGATAATCCTGCGGTCGAAATCAGCTCCGGAGACCTATTACTTTACTAAGCATATTCGGTAAAGAATACGCAATCCCCTAACCGCCTTCCTTCTCACCCGCGGATATAGTTAGGAGAAACAGGTGCTACAGCGCGGCACTTAGGCTACCCAACGCACGACCGGAACGATTACGCGTAGCGTGGACGGGATATTAACAATTTGCATGCAGGTTCTTCAACCATGCTCTACGAATAATGAAACACAACACTAAAAACTACACTTTCATGGGAGATAACGGATCCTCCAAATCGCCACCGAATTCGCAACCATTGAATCTCAACGATCGCGTAAGCGGAAGGCGACGCGTGCTGTCTGGATCAAAGATCCAGCAGCTAACTCTAATGTCCCGTTAATCTCGATCAGTTACAAAATTAGGAAGCTCGGTAGCGCCACTCACCCAAAACAGCCCTAGCCAAATCATCCATCTGCTCTCGATTCATCGCTCTCTCTTCTTCTTCTTCTTCTTCTTATTCTTCTCTCTCTCTCTCTCTCTCTCTCTCTCTCTCTCTCTCTCTCT
>NW_014333887.1:0-7457 GCF_000341935.2 Cephus cinctus | reverse complement strand
ACTTACGATTTGGAGGAAGCAAATTGCAAGTTTCAACTTGCAGCTTGTTAATTGAAGTTTCGACTTATCTCTCAGGTTGACATCTTCGTATGACGACTAATATACACTTTTCTTCAAACGCATAGACTTGAATCAAATTAGTCTTAATAAAATTCATCGACGGGATGACATTGTAAAAAAATTGGTGTGTGCTTAGACCACACGCCTGAAGTGAAATTGCTTTCGGACATTTTAATGAAATTCATAGGAGGTTGATGCGAACTAATATAATGGCAATATTACGTAACATACTACATACATATTCTATAAAACTCAGAATTTATTTAATTTTTTTCGAATTTTTATTAACACTTTATGACATTAAATTGTCTATGATTCTTCACCTTATTTCCCGCAGCCCGTTTCCTATCAAGGAATTCTTTTTAAGGTTCTGCATTTGTTTTTGGCATTATTGTTTGTATATACAGGGTGTTTCGAAACTACCTGACCCGGTGGGTATGGCGGTGTTCGGGAGGCTTCACTAATCACGAAAATGACCTTCTTTTTGTCCGGAAGGTCATAGTTTTTAAATGGGAGCAGGTCAAAGTTGACCAATCAGAGGGAGGCGTCAAGAGAAACGTAGGCACCTGCGAACTCGTGAGTTTTCTTCCCTCGCTTTTGTTTCTCGGTGGCTTCGGGCAGGATGACGTCAGCCGAAGATATGCCTATTGGAAATAAGAAACAAGCTACCGAGAAACAAAAGCGAGGAAAGAAAACTCAGAGTTCGTAGGTACCTACGTTTCTCTTGACGCCTCGTTCTGATTGGTCAACTTTGACCTGCTCCCATTTAAAAACTAAGAGCTTCCAGACAAAAGGAAGGTCATTTTCGTGATCAGTGAAGCCTCCCAAATACCGCCATACCCACCGGGTCAGGTAGTTTCGGAACACCCTGTATATATATATTTCTCTTTCTCTTATTGTTAGTTAGATTACGAACCCTACACATACACGCGCAGAAAGAATGGGGAGTCAGAATGCTAGCTCCGCTGACCCACCCCACCATTTCCGTTACGCATTTTCGTTTCATCGCCAGATCGGATTTACGCCTACCGCGCTTAAAGAAGTTTCACTTCAAAATTATTTTTCTATATCCTAGAAATTCTTTACGATCCGCAATTCGATTTTACATAATATCTACTACTGTAAAATATTATTATTTTATTTAATGCATTATTTCATTATAACAGTTTAATAGTCCGTAGGTATACGTATCTACAAATAGGTAATCTACTCATAAGTAAGTTGAACGTCCTTAAACTCAAGAAATTCATTATTTTCGTGTTCTGTAACGTTAAGCATTAAATGGGCCCTTCAAAATTTAACCTATCAGTAGGTGAATAGGAGCTGCCTAGTAAAGCTCAGTATTTCATTCACAAATGTTGATCTACTACTAGTAGGCCAGTAGTAGTTAACTAGTAGCGCACTACGCATATAACTAAATGTATATACATATTTGGCTATTCAGAAAAATATTATAAATTATATTTTAAAACCATTGGTATAAAACGTAACCCATGACTGAAATGGTGTTGCCTACAAATACGTGTTTTGCTACATCATAAGCCCAGTTGTGACTTCCTATCGACAGATTTCGATTTTCTTCCTCTTACCAGGATACTGTGCTGTCTGATTATGAAAATGAATTGAAATTGTATTTTGAAAACACATCGACGTGAGCATGAGAACTAGCTGAAGAAAACTTTTAGCTGCAGAAGGAATTAAAAATCTTTTATCATTGAAATAAGACGTACCAAATGATAATTTAAATTATTATTGATATATTATTATAATACGTACACCAAGTAATAGTATATATGTACTAATTGTTAAAATTCGCCCGCTATATTTTCTCAGAGAATTCTACGTGAAGCAGATATTTCATATATTTCATATGAGTTTGAGTTTCTGCCATATTGGGCTAGTCTGCTTGAATGCATTGATTGAAGTTAGCTTTCCCATAGAATTTGAATGCGCATACTAGCTTAAGTTGGCTCGATTCAGCTCATTAGTTTCATATGCGCGGTTATTCAAAACTATTGCACCAACTGAAGATGGTTCTGTCCATTTGATTTCTATTAATTCCCATGGTATAATCATCTTCAGGTGGTATAAGTCTTCTGATTAACCGTGTATGCATTCAACATTATATAAAGTTGGTTCGATTTTCATAATCATTATAGCAGTAGGTATTTATATTTTAAACAATCAGTAAAAAACTTCAAGATTTTATGGTCACAAATTAAATAGTGAAAAATATAAAACTTAAATTTTTACCCATAAATCATACAAGTTTGCTGTACGGAAATAAAAAAATAAAACTTAAAAATGTAGAAATTAGACACTTTCCAATTTTGTATATTCCATGAACTGTACGATAAATCATATTGAAATTTTGGGCAAAGGCCGGATCTTATACATTTCAAATGCTCTATATGTATATCGCATGATACAAAAATAAATGGTACACATTTTAATACACAAAAATAAAGGATATACAAAGAAGGAGATAGATCTGTTGTACTTGTCAAAAATAAATTAATAATAATCGGCACTTTGCTACACAAACTTTTTGGTACTCTGAAAATAATAGAGTTTTAACTTAGGTTTTTGTACGCGTAAAATATTTTATCATCGGTATCTTCTCAAATTTTGCATAACTCAAAAATAAAATGTCGTCTAACGCATATATAAAATTTGAAATATTTAGCTTGGAATACCACAATTTCATCAAACCACCTTAATACATGCATATTAATCACGTAACCTAATGCTACAAATGAACACCAAAATTAGTATGTTCTGAATTAAATTCGTTTGTGCATTATGTACAGCGCATATTAATGAGCTTTGCGGAAGTATATTCGCTAGTGTCTATTGTGCTCATGTACTATGGTACAGAACATTATTTGCCTTGCTTTCATCGAAAACAGTGACTTTTACAAAAGGTATTACTGACGCTACGGTTACTTTGTACAGACAAACATAATTATTGTGAAAAAAGAGACGTTAAATACTTCGTAGAAATCTTGTTATTATCTACTATTAAACAAAATTAATTGTCAAAATGACTGCGGCATAATTATAATCCATCTTATACTGAAACTCTAGCGAAAAAGTACCTTCCAGTTATACATGATTTGGTATCCCCACCAATGTCCGCTGGTTGGACTTTACATAAACTTTCTATGACTTTCAACCCTCATTTTGAGCCTGTGACATTGATAATTTCTGAAACATATGTACCTCACACCAATATTTTTCGTTTCCGTTTTTCAATAGATCCTAGTAGTTATAAAAATAATCATTCGCATCTCGCATTAAACACAGATTATGCAATAGACGTACTGCGTGATCTTTAGCTAAATTATTCGGATAGCCGCAATTCAATTGTTTATTCAGAAATGAGAAAAAAATTATCATTTTTTTTAAACTAAAAATAATATAATTTCTTAGTAATATCATTTTTTTAATAAATGTTCCAAATTTATACAAAACTTTTGCAATGTATTACAATTTGAAGTTCGAACAAATAAATACTGGAAATGTGTAACCTAGAATACTGTAAATTGCAGAAAAAGTACAAAGGAAAAGAAAGAAGTATTTTCAGGCTTAAAACTCCGACGGACTTTGAAAGTGCTTTCAAGATGCTTACTTGATCTCTATAGTATATAGCAGTGTAGGAATATTATTTCTTTAACAATGAGACGTAAGGAGCTCTGAAAATAAGTGGTACTCATTAAAATGGTATTTTCCCTTCGTAAGATTATGACAAGGACCAAGACGGCGATAATAATTTTTGTGCTAGTCTCAACTTCCAAAGATATTTGTGTTAGATGCTGCAGCTACTAAAAATATTAGTATATGATTCGTGAAAATGAGAATATAATAGTCAAATAGAAATTCTATCCGTGTATATCTGCACTATAACTATATTTATGGTATTATTAACAAAATTTTCTTTTATTGTTATTCATTAATTATATTAAATTAACGCATTAAAGCCCAACAGGCACTAAATCGATCTTTGCTTTCAAGCGGTTAATTTATCAGATAAAAATACGAATACCAATTTGGAATATGCATGTCTCTTCGTTTTTTCTCTCTCTGCTCCAAGAGCGTGTCTCGTTTGCTTGACTTTTAGTTGTCAAATGACGAGTTGTTTTCAAAATGTGTCCAAACTGGGCCTGACATTCTACGTAGACATACACTTAAAACAAATATAAATGTTGTTAAGATAATGAAAGAGAAAGTCAGGAACTGCAGCTTCTCAACCGTTACCGTTTATACGAGGGTAATAAGCGCCAGAGTCACTGATTTGCTTGCACATGGTCTAAACTACACTTGTCCTCAGTTTAAAAGAGTGACCATGTCTTATAGTTATGCTTGAATTAACTCAAATGTGCTCTGCAAGTGTCCAATTTGATTTCTTCAAGGTATCCAAGCAACTCCCACATTAACGCAATATATTTAACTGACTTCAATTTTTTATATACACAATTTGCAATTTTCAACCAAAAATAGAAAATTTCACAATAATATTTTTTTTCTCTATTTTGAAACAATCTATGAGATTGCAAATTTTTTATTATTGGCTTAGTGGGACATAATAAATTGTAAGGCATGTTTCTCAAGTGACAAAATCTAATATGAAAGTAATGTAAGCCATGATTTCTAAAACAGTATTTTTATGAAATACGGTTGCAATTAAAGAAGGCTGTTATTATTGCAATTTATTACTTTTTTTAAATGAGCAATTCGAATTTTTAATAAAAACTTTTTTTTGTATAAATAGTCATCTTCTTTTTCTTAATTCTTCCTTAACAGTAAAAGAATTGTATATATACGTTGATTTTTTCTTTGATTATAATAAGTTGGTACCAAAACTTCTTGAAATCAACATAGCGCAGTGTTTAGGTATAGACGAATTTCATATCACGTAATTATAGTGAATTATTACTATGAAATTCTCTACTCCGTTATTTTTGGATACACGTACATAAAGATTAAGCCGTGTTTACTATTGCTGTAGAATTCGCGTAATAAAGCAACGTTAAAAAACTTAATGAATATATGCAAAGCAGTCGGGATAAGTGGCTTTGAAAAGTTAATCTCCATAATACAGAGGGTTCTTCATCAAAGCATCATTAAATCCAATGTAAAACTCGAAAACAATTAATGATACGCTATTAACCTCAGAGTTGTCATTATAGGTAAAAGAAAAATATAATATATGTAAAGTTAAGACAAAGAATAAAAATAACAGAAGAATAATATAAATTCAATAGACTGTAAACATGGTATAAATATACTGAACTAAGAGTATGAAATGAATTAAGAAAGTTAATGCACCAGATGTATTGGAAATTTGAACAACGTTTATAGCTACACTTTATAGTATAATAAAATGAGAAAGTACAGTCTGCCAAATTTTAAAAAATTATGAATACCTGCTTTTTAGCGTCCTCAAGCGTTATCACTACTACCAGGGTAAATACTATGAAAGGACCATGAAATAGAACCATAAAAGAGTTCAATATTGGGTAAGATTGCCTGATTCATACGAATCTTTTAAATACCTCCATTCATAAATGACTTTTCGATAATTAAAACGGGCTAAAATATCGCTTATATCGAGCTACTTTTGTACAACAATATTGTATAAATAACTTAAAAATGTAGCTAAAGTCCCATCATTATTTGAGTATCATGATAGAATCACGTGGGCACCAGTAAGGATTAGGCAATCTTCTTCTAAGCAGCCAGTTGCACGAATTATGTTGATTAACAATAATTGTTGGCATTTTATTAAGAGGCATATAATGTTGTTTATGTTATTTTGAGTAGTTGTTAGACCTTGAATTTGATAGTGTGCATTCTGCATGTAAACCTCAGATAAAAGTTTTACTTCCTTTTCTGTTAATTGCAGTTTTTGAACATTTTTATATTGTCCACAACGGTTTATTTCATGAACTTTGACAGTACTAATAATACCTGTAACTTCTTCATAAAGTAATAATATTAACCCATTAACGCCGAGGTGATCCGAATTTTTACTAACTTTTCAACGTGTTTATTTATTATGTTATCGGACTAAAAAAATAATGCAATAACTCTATTCCTACGCGAAATTTGATGCTCTTTCAGAATCTGAGCTCAAAATTTCGATTAGACACCGAGAAAAAAAATATGGCCGATTTAAACGTGAAAAACGTGAAAATTTTCGAAAAAAAAATTTTTTCGCATTTTTTTTCACAATGATAACGCAAAGGTATCAACTTTTTACTATGATCAGAGGTGATCATGGCACTCGAACATTAAGAGGAATTTTTTTTTCAGAAAAATTCATCAACGCGTTTTTTCAAAATGGCGGCGAGAATGAAAAAATTTTATAAAAATCTTAATCTTTTGTTTTCTTAAAAACTATAAACTTTAAAAAAAATTTCTAAGAACAAAAATGTCTTAAAATTAGTCAAATAACACTCTCAAATTTTTTCAGAATTTTTGGAGACAATTTTTAATTTTCGAAAATTTGATATTGATATAAAATTGATATAAATTGATCCAAAATTGATATACCTTTTCCGCAAGCTTTCCATTTGTACAACAAATTTATGGGCGGTGTTGACGTGCATGATGGACACTGCAATAATAGTTAATTATTACTTTAATATTTTATAACGTTTATTTTACTCGAAGAATGTAATATTACAATAGAGATCCACGATAATTAAATGAAATATAATAATTAATAACTTAATAACATATTATTTGAGTAAAATATTTGTAAAAAATCAGAGTTCAAAATGACGAGTGAAGAGTGATAGTTACTACTATTAAATTTGTAAATAAAAATACATTTAGTGACATAATGTTTTAAATCTAAAGCATAAAAATGGAAACACGTACCAATAACTTAGTAAAGTAAGAGAATTTTTGTTAACGTCATTTCATATATCTAACTACCTACCTCTGATAACCTTTGTTATCATAACTTAAAAATTGATATTACTTTTCTGTTCGGTGTAGATAAGAGTTTCTTTTACACACTGACCTTTTCCTTCTATACGCGTTTTAATTGCATCAAATTGCGGAGACATCTTTCTTCTTCTTTTTGGCTTCCTCATAGAGGAAGCTATGTGACGGTGAAAAATTTTCCTGTCGAGATTTTTATTTTACCATGTTCAGAATGTACCAAAACGTTGAGAAAACACGTTTGGAGAAAATGTCGGGATGTATGTTTGTGTGTGTGTGTGTGTGTGTAGTGGCCTCCCAAAATTCAAACGTATATAACTCGAGAACGGTTTTAGCTACAGACCCCCAATTTTGCAGGCATATGCAGCTCTATAATCCCTTCATCGGCTTTAATTTTCGTCATGATTCAAGCTGTGGCTCGGATTTTATGTCATTTTGAAATTCCC
>NW_014333886.1:0-6211 GCF_000341935.2 Cephus cinctus | reverse complement strand
AGAACATCTGCTTCAGTTTTCCGGAAGTGAAGACGGGAGTGAGTTTCTTCCGTAGTGGCCGCCATTCCTTCTCATCGAGAAATACAAGATTTGCCGAGAATGGATCAACTTTGGCATTGTGCTTCAGTCCTCTATTGGCAAATACCGTAAAGTCTTTGATGAGCACGTCTTTTATTAGCTCAGGATCACATAGGACCAGTGCCGGTGTGCTTCTGACAAAGATACCAACCATTTGTTCTCCTTTGTATTTATCATAGAACTGTTTGAATAGAACCCCTAATTCAAACTTTCCTAATATTGTGTCTTCCATGTTTCCAAAGGGAAACGACGGTACAGGACCTGCGACGCCACGTTGCTTCCAAAAACCATAATTTCTTGTCAAGTAATAATAGATCAACAGAAATGTGACAGCGACACCGCACACTATCTCAAGTGCTGCCATTTTATCGTGGTTGCAGTTATTATTGACGTGAAGACACTAAAAAAAGAAAAATATGTATAAACGTATCAAGAGACTCGGTCGAGTCTCGAGGGATGTTTTCGAAAATGGCCTTATCAAACTGTTATCAAGACAGCAATGACTTGAAACTTTATGGACTGGTACTTATAAGGCTGTCTTCACAATATTCTTGCACTGCGTGTGTGTATAGGCCATGTTTGTTATGTGACCAATGAGAAACATAATTTTCCTGCTTTTTTAGAGACTAGTTCAACGAATTTGAATATGTATAGTACTTAAATATTATATCACGTTTCGCTGATTTTGTTAAGTGGTTATATGTACACGAGTAGTAATGACTAACTGATTAATATAACTGAATAGAGCGATGCTACGAAAAGAAGAATGCTGTAGAAGAAGAAGTACAATATGCTGAAAATGATGCCAGCCACAATAGTAATAGAAACGAATGATCTAAAATATACAGAAGTGGATATCGTAGTACACTAACGATTATCGATTGATAATTTGATTTTAGAAATATCAAACATGGTTTTATACAATACTCAAAAACGAATTTGCTTTATTTGGTTCTTCAATTGTAATTTCACCTTTCCTTTCTGGACTTGAAGTATATCAAAAGTATGTGGCGGAAGGGCCACGTAAAAAATAAAATAAAATCGTAAAAAATAAAATCTTAACTTGATATATATTATTAGTGGATCTTGCGGAATAAAGAGATTCTACGGTTAAGAGAAATTGATAAAATACACAATATCGATAAGTAATTGAAATTGCGCTATATAGATGGTGACGCTAATATTTACGAAACAAGGCAAAAAGGTAACGCGGAAAGATATACCGCCACAAGTATCAAAATTCCCGCGAGAGCAACAGTTGGGACGATAGCCGCTGAAAGGCCTGGGCGCCAGGAATCCCTTTGGAATACCGATCTCACAAAGTCACGATATCTAGAAACTGCTGTCGCGACAAATCGCCTGGCAACTCACTAGCTCAGCCTGTTTACACTGAAACAACAAGGGTGGAGGGGTGAGGATCTTTGACAAGGAGATAACGAAATCGCGATATCTTTGTCAAACTACCGGGCCAACCATAGGCTGTCTCTTTGTCGCTCTCGCGCGATACCTTATATGAGTAAGCAATAACCCGCTACTTCAACGATTATTATTGACATATAATAAATTAAATCGCAGGTAATATAAGTACCTTACGTTACCATAAATAACACAAACGACATAAATCCTATTTCGACAACTATACCTTACTCGTAAATTTGTCCCTACGAGCGCTCGAGGAGTTTCGGCGAGCGGTGACGTCGAGGGGAAAGATAAAATTATTTTCCTGTCACAATAGGTATACGCTCGGGGTGATAGGGCCATAAAATATATCATCATCTATATTGTACAAAATTCAGCTAGACAATTGAGCAATAACTGTGATCGGACACGGCGACAATTCAGCTAGATAATACACCGAAGAACCAAAGCAATAAACTACCATTCATCTACATCGATATCAGCGACTAAATAACTAATAGGTATATATATAAGTATTGAATATACAAAATAAATTAAGTGCGTGTTCAGAATATTGAATGAAAACTTTTATAAGTATGACTGTGGGAAGGCTGGCCTCATATTATTAATTAATTTGATCTAATGTATGACTTAGTTTTTAATAGATAATGATTTCGCTTAATATAATCATTCGCAAGATAATATATATATATATAATTTGGTTTTCTCATATAAAAAATTAAATCTTTTGGTCATTTTGTTACTATAATTTTCGAAAATTTATTTACCATCGAGGTGCACGTTTCTCCATCTACTGGGCTGGTTCTCGATGGTAACTAGTTCTTCCCAGGCTCGCAGTACCAGGGCAGCTTCCTACCTGGCCCTTCGGTAGGGTCCACGGGATCATCCTCTTCATGGCCTTGGCTACAGGGGCACGATGGTGCGTCCTTCACTAGTCGCAGTCGTCTCGGGATATCTGGCTCCTCGAGTCTTCTGGTTGCTATCGCTGATGTTCTTCGATTTCTCGAAAGGATCACGTAGACCTCCTCCCGTCAACCACCATTTATGCTCGAGGTTCGAGAGGCGCTTTTCGGGACGGACTGCACGTAGTTCCCATATGGCGTCTGTTCGATGATGCCACGTTATTACTGGGTGTTCGCTGTCTGATCTCTGCTCTGTCCGTGATGTCGAGTTATAAGAGAAGGTACGATACAACAAAAAAAAGAAAAAGAGATTAGTAATAATTCTGATTGATATGCAGATGCTGAAAAGAAATTACAAATAAACACCTAAATTACGCGTACACCTTAACGCGTACACACTTTTATAAATATTTTGTTACATCAGCGCCCTCTGGTCCTCATACCGTTTATCGCCGATTTCGGCGCTAGCTTATCCGTACCGTGTTCAGGGTCAAGAAGAAGAAGATTCGTACCGTGTTTCATTTGCTTATCGGCTATCGTAGAATAGAGCCATAATAAAGGATAACCATCCTTATCACAGATAAGAGACAAATGCGTAGACCTCTTATATTGCACGATCACTCTAACGAAGACAAATATTAATTTGTAATTGTACATTGTATAGACTTTTGTTTTTGCACCGACGTACAAAGCCAGGCGAATATGCAGTATCAATCGTAAAAAAATGTTTCAGGATCTTCATTTTCTACAGTATATTAATCAATAACTTTTTGTCATATGTATAGCGGTTCACAAGATATTGGACTCCAAACTCAGGTATAAGAGTCCTCTCGGATTTTTGGTTTTAAAAAGATGGTTTATTTTTATGCTTATCGATCTACATACTTAAGTCATAATCCGCCTTAGAATAACTTAATCTATAGTGACATATAATTTTGGTTTATCATCATATATGATGCGTCTCGCCAAAACTCCTTTATTAATATTACCATTCTTATTACTGTTATTGTCTTTGGTATTAATACTATCCCTTTTTTAAACTATGGTAAAAAATAAATGTAAAGACCATGGTTTCTGTATGTTAAAGTTGATTCGAGTAAAGAGTCTCGGCGGTCCGTGCCCTGTACGGCCAAGTCCCTTAATGATTCGTGAGTGATTAATGAATGATCTGGAAATGATTCACTATTTCCCTAATGAACAAGGAAGACAATACATACATATATAAATTGTAGAGATAATATGTAGATATGGAATAGATATTATTTTTATAATTACACAATTAAATGTTTAGCGAAAATATTACCTATGACCGAATCTTCTGCGTATGGATGAACCAGTTAGCTCGAATCAAAAATATTTACCCTTAAAATTTAAATAATGCGTTGAATTTGTCTAATGGTGCAATATTTTTTAACAATCAATCTTTATTGTTTGATTTCGTTACTCCAGCGAGTGTGATACTATCTTTGGCCGTCTGATCGGTTGTGGTTGCATCGTCGCCTGTGTAATATACATATGTACGTCAAGCTCAATCCTACCTTATTTCTTGATAAGACGAAATTTCTCTGGTAGTCACGTAATCACTGGCAAGATTTGATATAAAAGAGGAGACAGTATAATGGCTCTTCAGATTAGAAGTATCATATCACCGAGAATGACATTTGAAAAAATTATCACAGCAGCCACTCTGCTTACAGTAGTAAATTCTTCATTGGGTTCACGAATTTTGGCGATATTTCCGACGTCTTCATATAGTCATTAAATTGTATTAAATCAGTTAACTAGAGAACTTAATCGGCGTGGACAGGAAGTTGTCGTACTTACATCAAATCCAAATTTATATGAGAATTCAGAAAATTATACGACAATTCCTGTTGATCTCAGTCATGAAAAGAGAAATCAAGAATTTGTTTGATAAAAAAGAGCGGATAGACCAGTGTCTCTAATACCTGTACCTTGAACGGGAAAGGTCGTTTCTGACCTGAAAAACACCCTTATCGACAAAGCTCTCTGGACAAGAGGAGGTTAGAGAAGCCCCCACGCAAAGCGTGCAGTTCGCTTATCAGCGCCGTCTAGATAGTTCCTAGACGCAGAGTGTGCTAAACTAAAATTGTCTTAGGTGCTGCCGTAGCCCAGTGGATAGGGTAGCGGATTCACGACCGAAAGGTTGGAGGTTCGCGCCAAGCTTCCAGCGGCATTCACCAATGGGTTTTCATATGAAAACTTAAGTGAGTATTTATACGGATTTCGACCAAAACGGTGTATAAACTTTCTAGGTCCCCTCACGCTGAGTTGAATAAGGCCCATCTCGCAAGGTACATCGCCATCTATTGTCGAGCTTCCAACCTTGATTATTAGGACCAGTTACTGGCACATGTCCCCCATTGGGGATACAGCCATAAGGAAAGGAAGGAAGGAAGGAAATTGTCTTAGATCGGAATTGTTTGTAAAAAATGATTATAAAAATACAATCGTTTTAATAAGAAGTCTGTACCCTTGATTATCCAGAACCTTTAATATTTAATGTGGTACGCAACGTCTTACTAGCTACAATGTGGATGATTGTGGTGCCATCTATCGCGATATTGTCTAACTAAAACTTCACGAAAAACAACTTCGCTATCAGGTAAAACCACAGACTTCTATATACCACTAACCGCTAGCTCGCTTGCTGGCTGTGAGGCAAAGTGGAGGGGAGATCAGACGCCATTTTTTGTATGGCATTCCGTATTCCAGGTGGGGAAAGTAAATAGGAGATGCCGATCACTTGTTCCGTGATTTCTATATTTCCACGCTTTCCGAGCAGACGTATTTGTGTACGTAAAATCGGAATGATAGGTAAAATAATTTGATACATATGAAGAAGCGAATCAGATAAGCCGATGTCAAACAAGTGGAGGGACAGATCTTAAATATTACGAAGCCTATATCATTTATAGTGAGCTAAATAGCTAAGTGGATAAGATGTTGACTTAGTAAACGTAAGGTTCGGGGTTCAAATGGCGGTATTTTTTATCCGATTTACGGTACAATTTCTAAAATAGTAGTAAAAAGTCTCTCTTTCCTTTTGAATTATTAAAAGAGGAGAGTTTTGCTGGATGTAATCACTAACTACACGCGCCAATACGAATGTGATGCATTTGCCCCACTGAATAGTGTCGGGTGTCAGATCGATACACTAACCCACTCACAAATTTGGCCTACAAAAGATGGCGGCCAGCCCCCACCACTTTAAAAAATGTAAACGGCAAGATACTGGAAGTTAGCGGTTTAGTAGTATATAGAAGCCTGTGGTTGCAAACAGCAGAGTCATTCAGTTCGTTCAGCAATGGAGTATCTGTGGTATGCGTTGCAATGTGTCCTCGTAATTGTCGGGTTCTCTCTCGTGGCCCTAATTTACCGTCAGTACACTTATTGGAATAAACGTGGGATCCCATATATGGAAGTGATACCCCTTTTCGGAAACATGGCGCCGATCTACTTCAGACGAAAAACCGTTCCTGATTATATAATGGATATGTATTACCGATACTCGGAGGCAAAATTCTTCGGCCTGATGGATTTCAATACACCCATCATTTTGATCAGAGACCCACAATTGATTCGTGAAATTACCGTGAAAAATTTCGAATACTTTCCGGATCATAACAGTTTGGTCGACGAGACGATGGACAAGCTGTTTGGAAAGAATATATTTTCTCTTCGCGGCGAACGCTGGAAGGAAATGAGGGCGACGCTGAGTCCCAGCTTTACCACCAGCAAAATGAAGTTCATGTTCGAATTGATTTCCAAGACTTCCAAGGATTTCGTCA
>NW_014333885.1:321786-340008 GCF_000341935.2 Cephus cinctus | reverse complement strand
TCACAAAATCCTACTTCCAGACTCGCCGCTACGATTGAGCGCCATGATTCTCGTATCGCCTAAAACCGTACCGTTGTGCATCTCCCTACTTATCTCTGTCTAGATCATCGATTTTTGAATTAACTTTTGAGTCAGTCAGTGACAGCTCATTTTGTACAACTGATATCTTCTTTCTTTTTTCGCGGCTTATCCAGCCAATTATCAATCGCCTAATTTGAACCTCAGATCCATGTATTTGAGAAATTAAATCAATTAGACGTATGAAAACGATTTCTGTCAATATTGATTTTATTTAATGTTTATTCCATATTTGTACACGCCCTCGGCATGCCACATACAATTAATATAATACAGTCCAACGCAGCCAAGGTAGAAGTAAAATACAAAAAATATATATATTCTACGTCGATATTATTGTTACCACAATTGTTATAACGTTGAATAATTATGAATAGTGGCTAAGAGTATATGATACAGAGAAAGAGTGCTGGATACAATTGGGACATATAATTCGGATTGGATTGCGTCGCAATAATCGCTTCTGCAATTCTCACAAAATATCTTAAACCGATTTATACTAATGCCTTTTCACGATAGTACGTCATTTCGCGTGTAAATCAAAAGAAAAACATTATTTGCAAACGTAACAAGATAAAATTACTAAAAAAGTCCATAATCATCACAGCATTACGACGCACTCGAGAAACAATGAAATACAGTGCGCGACGAAGATAAGGAGAAGAAAAATAGAAGAAAGAAAAAAAAAATTAAAAACCAAAGAAAAAATACAATCTTTTTCGCCGAGTTAAAACAATCGCGATAATGGCCACATATAAAAAAGATTTAAAAAGCTATGTCTAGAAAAATCCAAAAAAAAAAAAAAAAGAAAAGATCGATTCCTCCTACAAATTTATCTTCCCCCGCTTCGTACGATGATCGAAAAACGCTTGAAGATTCAAGAGACAAAAGGAAAAGACGATTATAAGAAAGATTCACACGATAAATGTAATAAATGATTCGCAATATACACAATATGTGAAATAATGAACGTGGCTAGTACTCTCGTTCGTCCATAAGACGCTGGTCGTCCCGACGCCCAGTGTCTCCGTATCCGAAAACTCAACCCTTAAATACTCTTATAAGACTTAGGGATAGTAGCCATAGGTAGTAATTACAATTTTGCAAATTACATAATCAACGCCGTACATCGGGCCATGTAGTAACGCTTTACTAGACTGTTTAGCGTAAGAGAAACGCACGCTTAATTATTTCAGGTGTCTCCTTAATGCGGTACGCGTAAATATATATTCATTACGATTTAAAGATGGACGCGAGATCGGTCGCTATCACGGAAATCTCTTGCGAAGTTGTTGCCCTAATTTGTGAGGAATTATAGTTCAGCAGCAGCAGCGACAGCGTTAATTAATAATAGCAGCAGTAGCCATCATGGACGTGGATCATTTTGGCGCGTGTTCCAGATCGACCGACTCTGTAATTCCTTTGGATGACTTTTCATGTACGCATTGGCCGTGCGTCTGCGACTTTCGTCGCGCGACCGTGGCACGTTTTCTATGGCAGCGTCAATGAGGATTGCTGATGTGCGAACGTGGAGGATTGCGTTCTCGAGATCCGACAATAACAGTACAAATGATTGGAAATGATGCGAAAGAATCGAATGACAATAAAAAGAGAAATAAAAACCTAACCCAACGTAGAAAGAATAATAATTAATCGTTTAACAATAGGATTGATTAATGAATAATAAACGTAGCGATTGATAGCGCATGTTTTTTCCCTCCAACTAAGGGTAAAACTTCGTCGTGTATATGTATATTTATATTTATATATATATATATATTCATCTTTTGTCAAGGAATAGTTTTAAGAGCAGATGGAGGAAATGAATGTAACGAAAGGATTTTGGGAGGATTCACAATGTCTATAGTTAATATTCTTTGTCTTCAAGTTATTGGTAATTCATGAGCTATCGACTCATTAAACTTCCTCCTTCGAAGGTTCACAGCGACTGGAATAAAACTATCTAAGTGTGTACTCGAGTTATCTTTTTTCTTCTCCCTCTCTTCGATTCATCTGTATTAACCATAGAGATGTTTTTTTAAAACGCATATCTTATGTCGTGCACGCGTTTTTCCATTACTAGATTAATACTATTTCTTTTACCAGTTTTACAACTAAGTTCATCAATATGGTTTATTTATTTTTCTCTCTCTCTTTCTCACTCTTGGAATATACTACTCTTCGCATACACATTCTATGTCTCTTTTTTCGTTTCCATGTTTTTCAAAGCTGCTTTCACACACACGCATACACACACTCTCTCCCACCCTTTCATACAAGCAATCTCACTCAACCGCTCTTACTGTCCTTTCACACAAGGCGGTTCATAGTTCGTCCTGAACAAATGGATAAGCAACGTCCAGGAAGAAACATTAATTAACCATGAATCATCCTGTAAAACGTTACACTCTCCGCCACGAGGAATTTCTCTATATATTATAAAATACATTAGTTTACAAACAATGTGGATTAAGAGTCACCGTGCCCCTGGGTAATGTCTACTTAGACCCGGTCGAACATTCCAGAAGAAAACTAAAGTAAAAACGTTACAAGAATTGACAAACGTAATGGAACATTTTCGCTCGGCAGCCACTTTCCTTCAGCTCCACGCATAATTGACTTTCCAAACGCCACTGGCAGACTTATTTATTGTACTACTCGAAGCGAGACAGGATATCCGGCTACATATCTACAAAGGCTGCCAACATATTATAATTCGATCCGGTTATTCATAGCAGCTAAATATTTGACTCCTCGAAGAAGAGACGATTCACTACATGAGCGTCGCTTCCTGATCCTCGCAAATACAATTACCCTGGAGACGGTCGACCGTTAGAACAATAAGTCTATCTTATCGTGCTACATACATATTTACAAGGTAACCTGGCGAACGTGGCCAGGAACCTCTCTTTGAATTTCTTCTCTGTTATCGTCCGGAGTCTACACATCCTCGCACGCATTAAATAATTCAGAATAAAATCTCGCCACAACTCGTCCTACGTGGTTACTCATATCTTTCGTCGTTCTAACTTTCTCTTGACTCTACGCGTATGCATTAAGTCTTACGTGGCGCTATGTCCTGCGAATGTCTTACTGGGGACTACAGTACGTTACCCCGCTTGGATATACTAGAGATCGTTCATAATGATCCTGCTAGTGGACAGTATTATCATCATCTGGGTTACTTGTATCAATTAATTATTTATTCGTCTATCCTGGTACTTTGTGTTATCTTTATCGACGCTCTTCTCCATTGCGTTCGAAGAAGGTCGCGGAAAAAGACTTATCATGGAAGTCCCTTACGGGTTTATGCTTTTTCGTTATCGTTTATCACTTATCCCTATCATTTCTAAAAAAAAAGTGTCTACCACGAGAAAGCTGTGTCTCGTACAAAGGTCAAAGATCGGTAGTATTAGTATCTTTTGTGTGACCTGCCTAACATGAACTCCGGACGATTGAGGCAAGAACGTGTCAACGAATATCGAAATGTCAGCGCTTATCAAATACGTCTGACTCAGTGCTCCTTGTCAATTTACATCTTCATTGTGACTACAGCGATTCGAAGATTACGAATTAAGTTATCGTTCACGATTTACGATTTCTTAACAATCAATATGCACGTGCTGGATGATCCCTGATTCGTCACAATTGTGGAAGATACTTTGACGTAGAAACGAATCGGTTTGGCTTGTTTCTTCTTTTCTCTCTCTCTCTCTCTCTTTTTCGGCGATTTTTCATTTGGACAGTACAGGAAAACTTTTGTAAATGTGCCACCGACTCTATCCTCCTTTCCAATTGGTTTACTTGTACTTGTGTTCTTATAATTTCTGCACCGAATGAGACTGTCGCACATTGAAAGTGAATTATCCTGTACCATCAGAATCTTTCTCAAGAAGCGATAATCGAGAAAGCTCTTTTTCGTTCTGGAGCGAATGAATAATGGTAATTAAAGGGAAATTAGAGGATAATGATAGGTTAGAGTGTTAAGATGTTCTCGGACCACAATCTCTTGCGAACCCTCGCCCGCTCGCGTCCCTACGTGTCCCTGAAAGTAAAACAAAATTAATTAACTACTATATTAAGGAACAACTACCCTACAGAACTTTAATATTAAGAAAAAAGAAACATCCTTATAGGCACCTTAAAGTAACTTTGTCCATGAGCATGGATAGCCGGCCGTCCGAGTGATTAGCAGGAAGCAAAGCCTTCAGGACTTCCCGGACGAGTGCTTCGCTCATACCAGGCGACGTGCGTTCCGCCAGTTCAAAAGCACCGCGAAGTTCGTCTATCGCACCGCCGTTTCTACCAACCCCACTACCACCCTCGCCATTATTGTCCCTCGTCGTGTATTGATGCTTCCGTTGTAGCTGAAAAGCATACAAAACTTACTACAGGATCCCTCGTGTTAAGTTGTCAGAGCTGTTTTGTATTATCGCACAAGAGACTGTAACTGATTAGATTAATTAAGCAATGGTATCAGTTACGTCCGTAATGAAAAGAAATGACGAATGGCGACTTGAAAGAAAAAATTAATTAGATAATTATAAATCGTCTATCACCTCTGAGAGAAGCGGTAGAATAACGCCAGAGAGCGCTGCGCTTCGAGGATGCTTCAATTCCTGAGAACTTCTAGGTCTCTGCTTCTCTTCGGTAGCCCTGTGGTCGACCAGCGGTACCACCGGAACTTCCGGTTTGCTATTTCTCTTCTCACGTGTATTATCCCTCTCCCGTTCTCTCTCTCGCTCCCGATCACGCTCCCTCTCCCTGGACTCCCTCTCCCGGTCCCTCTCTCTACTCTCTTGAACGTCGCCGCGCCTCTCCTTGGTGGGAGCCCTCTGAATGGATTCCCTGCTGGAGTCACGGAATTCCCGACTCTCTCTATTTTCACGATTTTCACGATTCTCTCGGTTCTCTCGGGTTTCCACCGGCGGTGGAGGTGCTGCCTCGTGCGGACGTGACTTAAATCGAGAAAACACAGGCTATTTAATTATCCAACGTATCAATATCACAAAAAGAATAATTCTGTGTATAGTCAATAACGAATTACTGATATCTTTGAAGAATCAAAGATCTCCTGATAAATATCGTTAAACGACCCCAGTCTAATAACCAGGATATGAGAAACACGTTTCATTTATTCATAACTAATGAATAGTTCACGTGCGATTGGGAAACTTTGATACAAGACATGCAATACCTTTTATATATTTTCTCCTCCCATCAGAAAAAAACCAGGTTATTTATCAATGGTGCACAAGGCCACAATTTCAAACGAGCACTAATAAGTTATAACGGTACAATGTAAATGAACGTACCGGTGTGTGTTTAGACTGGCCTTCCCGTAGCGAGTCCCTAGACTCTCTCGACTCCCTAGAGTCCCTGGAGTCGGTTCTATAATGATTTAAATTAGACTCCTTTGGCGGTGACCTGGAGGCTCCATTAGCATGAGGTTTGCTTTGCGATTGGTTGTGATTTGATGATCTGTGATTAGGAGTGTGTGTTATGGTCAGCGACGGTGGTTGATCATCCAACGGTAGCATTGGCAGAACAGACCCCTTGACGCCATGTGGACCTTTCACTGTCATTATCCATGGTTCATCCATGTCACTATCCTGCTTGGACTCTTCGCTGAGGATCAAAATGAAAACCAGCATATACATACACGTACAGAGAGAATCGAAATAAATTTTTTTATTTATCACGTGACACTTACGAGTCTGAATTTTCACTCTCCGTTTCAGATTCCTCGCTACGCTGAGACTTCCACTTCTTGTACCTGTCGATGAGGTCGATGAGATACGAGTTCTTCTTGGCCTTCCTGATGAATTGGAACTTCAGCAAATCCTTGGCCGTCGGTCTCTGCGCAAGAGGATTACAAATGAGTGACATATCGACATAATGATCATCCCAGTAACAACTCGGGTAACGAATATCCTGTCATGTCATTTCCGCCACGAGTCTCGTGCTTGATCGACCATGCGATTCCTATAAGGTCAATCAATACCGTAAACCCATCCCGTATAAAATTACCCAAAAAATCCTCAAGGATAATCCATACAACGGATATTCATTTTCATTTACAAAAATTCCTCCCGAGTCCACATAATTTACTCGTGAACAGAAAAGTTCCAGAGTCAATAAAACTATAGTACGTTTTATAGAAATAATTTTGTATCACTACAAAACATCGTATAACCAAAGATTTAATCGATAGTTAAAAACAGGCTATTGCCCCTTTCAATTATCCTTATGAATTTCGTTGTCTGTAATTAATTGAGCGAGTCCCCATTGGTTAGCGAAGGTACGACGTCACTCGGTGTATTTAAATTGATTCCATATTATCGTTTCCTCGTGCTCCAGAAACTTCCAAATTTTTACGAAGAACTTGTGCTGCTACCATTGGCTGGATATCGGAGACTCACGTATCTCCAGAGACACTCACGTTTTCCGGATCTTTGTTCAAACAGGCCTCGACGAACTCCTTGAACTGTTTCGTGTAGTTTCCAGTCAACTGTGGCGGATTGTTCTTCGGTATAAGAAACAGCACTCTCATGGGATGTAGCTCGCTGTTCGGAGGTTCGCCCTTGGCTAGTTCTATCGCCGTGATTCCCAGCGACCAAATGTCAGCCTGACCACCAAAATAGAGAGTGCGTTACACGTAGAGCATAGCGTTAACAAGGTGTTAATGAAAACGTGACCGTACGCGATGTTACGGTCTCTGAAGTGAGTATAGGAAGAGGAAGTTTAATAAAAAAAAATAATTCAACGTCACTCCACTTCTTACACTTCCTTATAAAACTGTCTTCCTCTACCTTCGAATCATAGGCTGACTGCTTAATGACTTCCGGCGCCATCCAAAATGGGGTACCGACGAAAGTGTTTCTCTTGCTTGTCGTGTTGGTCAACTGGCCGGCCACGCCGAAATCAGCCAACTTCACGTCGCCCATCTCGCTGAGGAGAACGTTTGCGGCTGAAATAAATAATGAATATAGACGATTAACGAATCAGTCGTTTATTATGCAAATCACGAGTACACCGATACTCGGCGGTACAGTGTGGACCTACCTTTAATATCACGATGCAATTTACGTTCGCTGTGCAGGTAATCCAATCCCTTGAGGACTTCGCGCAAAATGACGGCAATGTGCATTTCTTCGAAGCTGCCGGCCTTCATGAGATCCAGGGCTGAGCCGCCGCCCAGGTACTCCATGATGATCCATAGCTTTGTGCCCTAAAAATAAATTCGAGACAATAGGAATGTAATATGTAATGTAATAATAGGATGAGAAATGTAATTTATGGGTGATAAGAGACGTGTAATGGACAATGGAAGATAAGGTGGCAGTTTTTATCATTACTGACAACTAGAGAAACACCTCGAGTCTACAGTTTCTCCTAAAGCGAAAGCAACTAACTCAAAAATTTTCTTTCAGGTGCCAGCAATACACAGTCAGTTCAAAGATTTACTAAGAATAGATCGTTGACAGTTCAGCTTTGTGCTCCTCTGTAAAATCTATTCTATTTAATGCCTTTTCTCTCCGTTCTAGGCGTTACTTTAAGCACTGAGTCGACGCGCCATCTATTGGGTCACGGCTATAATTATAACCGTCGGACAACAGTAGCGACCATCCCCTACGGTATAGAAGGGCCAGCTGCGTGGTGCGATCCGATAGATCATAGTAATGGGACTGCTAGGCGATAGAGCGAGCGCGCGACATCGCTCGTTAATAATCCACCTGATTACCCGACGATCCGTGCAAGGCCGACGGACATGTTGTTTCGCTTGTTTTGTCGTCCGTCGGTTGATTTAGGTGGATGAGGGGAAAAAATAAATGTATAGGGAGTTGGTAAGGAGGATAAAAAATTGTCAGTTAAAAAAAATTAAAGGAAAGTGTATACCTGCGTAAAGTGTAAGGAGATTTCGTGCTGGAAACTCATGAATTGAATATAGCAAGGTAGGTCAAAGGTCGACAGAAGAGATTCTTGTAAAATCGAAGGATTCAAGGGTGCTTAGTATCACCGCAGGAACTTCTGCATTATCGCGGCACGGACGGTCTTGGAAACTGTATAAAGTCCTGGGAAGGCAATATTCTTGGACGAGGGAGGATGGCAGGGTATACGGGGATAGGACTATTGGATTTCCTGGTTGAGGAAGTTAAGCCAGCTTCCTAGAGTGTGCGGTAGGGGAGTATAGGTTAGGTGGGCGTACGGACGTTGTAAGTTAGACATAATAGATCACGTGGATAAATCTAATTTCTAATTAGCGACTGTCGCCAATTTCCCAAGGACTCCTTAAATAGAATCCGTCCTCGAGGACGTAGATACAATTGCGAGATAGATAAATCTCTTAGCGTGATCTCGTACATGGACTAAAGTGCTTACGGAACACTTTGAAGGGTTCTTATGTGCTGGAAAAATAAGGTTCGTTTCTGAAGTAAGGATATTCATGAGGATGGGGTTTAAGGACCTTGGTGTGCCGTAAAACTATGTTATTTATTTAAAGCTTGCCAGGGGAAAAAAAAAAGCGACGCCGATAGCGTCGGTCTGTCATTCTTATGCAGATGTCGACGTGGGTGGCTGTTGTCACGAGGTCACTCAACCCATAGTCGTAAAGATGAATTCTTATTTTAAAAGAAAATTGCTCATACGTGTTTACTGCTCGTTGAGAAATGTTATTTGTCAAAATATCTATGGATTGGATAATAAAGGATTTTCAATGAATTATTTAGGTGTGGAGAGTACCTTAAATGTTATGTAGGGTGAGTAAAGAAAAAATAGGTCGTTCTAACGACTCACGTCACTCGGCACAGAGCGACGTCATTCAACGCGTTATTCGTTTCGAATGCGGCCGTTTAACGATTACGTCAAGGCTGACATATAACAATGAGTGTTCCACGAAGAAATCTGGGACTTCCAACGTCTACGTCTTGGCCAATAAGCTTTTGTGACAAAAGGATGATGAAGGGAACTCTGGAACTGGGGAAACAACGTCCGGAGGCTTACGAAGTATGACAAGAGCACTCAGCCTGAAGCTTTTCCAACGACACGTTTAATTTTCCAAGAGACGACTTGTCGGGTGAACCCATTTTCCTCAATTTCGTGTCTTGTCTCCTCAATGTGAACGAGGCTTTATAAATGAGAGCGAACGTCACGTTCAGGATCTTCATTCAGCGGTACAAAAGTGACGCGACGGCTGATTCATTCCGTATCATTCCCGCTAAACGTCAACAAACAACTAATCGCATTAGATTTCGAAACTGGACGCCAGGCGTTCTCAGTACGACGCTTTTTAATCAACACGTCTTTACAGAGTATCGTCAGGGTTCGTTAACCCTCTCGATAATAATTTTTATTTTCGTAACGCTCGCTTCGGTCGTCGATTTGACTCTAGCAGTACCGCGCATGCGCACAGCGGACGTACACGCCAGTAATGGACGCTCGCACGGAATTACTGCCGCGGCAGGAATACCCGGCAGGCTATGCGACTTGTTTTCTTGAAAATCGACTGAAGAAACAAAATGACATACGAAATACTCCAAGTGAAATACATAAAATCCATCGTTAGTAGGAAATTATTGACAGTTGGACGGTTTTACGGTATTTATGAAATCATTTAACTTCTATATTTATGTCTTTCTATACGACGTTACGACTAACTTTTCGCCATGACGTCCAAACGCTCGGCTATGGGAGGAGTGAAAGCAGACGATTCCTCCGGCTGTCAATTAAGCGTAATTGCGACAAAAAACCAGTCCATGCTGTGTCGAGTCCCAAGTCTATTCCCGGACCACGTCGAATAAGAGGTCCGAGCCATTAGGAAATTGCTTGGCTAATAATAGCGCGTTGCCAGTTGCAACGTTACATAAAGCATAATGTAGTAAGCCGATGTATAGGTATTCACGTTCCACGTTACTGGGTAGCTAAGCTGCTTTCGGAACATAACAAATATTCTTTCGCTAGACTTTTATACAGGGTGAAAAATAATACCGGGAGTGACGTGTATATACAATTTATAACGATGATAATGGCCGACCGATCCAGTGCAAGAGAAGTGACGAGTTAAACGGAGAAATTTTCATGGGGGTCGATTAAAAGATTATTGTTTCCGGACGAGTACACATTTCTCTTAATGAGTTCCAGCTAATCCTTTGCTCATTAGGTTTCACCCCGTATAGAGAGACAGTGCGGCATTAGCAACGCGTAGTTTATGTTTGCAAATGACTGCCACGTGTCCCACGCTGAAAATGGTGTCTCTGCTATTTAATTCAAATATCGATTAAACTAGCAGGACGTAATTCCCATGAAAATTCAAACAGCCTCAAGGATATATACACTATAAATTAGCATACAAAGCCAAGTAAGTATCAGGAGATTTCAAAATTACAATCTCATCTGCAAATCATTACAGTACGGAGACACCAAGTATTTTTTTTTCTATCTGGACAAAATGACTGTCATCTCATCCTAATCACAGACTTCTTTGAATTCAATGCAAATTCAACCACACCTACCACTATGGTACCCATGAATTTTTTCCCAGCAGCCATAAAGATACGAATTTTCAATCTTCTCTCCAGTCACGAGTCTCCCTATTTCGATCTCACAGTCACGTTTATGCAGTCTGCTGCAGTTTCCCAACAGATTTCTCTGCAGCATCCGTGCACAGCCGTCATAGTATCACGGCAACAAGACTTTCGCACTGTCACTCTACATGCAACCCAACGTCACAGAGTCCAAACGCGCAGAATCCCGGTCCACGACGACCGGACATTTTTCGGAATGCCCAAAAATTGTAATATTTTTAAATCCTACCGTAACATTATTTTCAACGATTTTCAAATTCTTTCAATCACCGCGCGACTTCATCCCAAAGTCAAATATCCCACTTTCCCGATTTCTCAATAAAATTCCCTATTCATCTCCTATCCTTATCGCTCCCGTTTCCCGTTCACTATACAAGGATCCTTCCTGTTCATCCCAAGATACCCCAAGGATCCCACCGAGGAAAGCACGATAATGGTCCACGTAAATTAATTATACAATATAATTTAGAACTGAACTTCGAGTCTTGTATTTCCTGAAGGGGAAACAAGGGACGAAAGATGAAATTATTATCCATGGACCCTGTTCCGGGATATACGAAAACTTGAAATGATTACCAATGCACAATGGATCAGCATCCTGAAATTTAATCTCCCTAAAAAAGTTTTTTTATCTCAACGATGAATATACAACGAACGTTAACGATCACCGGGCCGAGCCTTGGATCATTATCAACCCACTGTAGAAAATAAACAGTACTAAGAGATTTCCCTCGAGATCGATAAATAGAAAGGAAAAAAAAAAAAAAAAAAAAAAAAAAAAAAAAAAAAAAAAAAAAAAAAAAAAAAAAAAAAAAAAAAAAAAAAAAAAAAAAAAAAAAAAAAAAAAAAAAAAAAAAAAAAAAAAAAAAATATTTCAAACGAGAAATGAAAGTTATCAAACGATTGCGCAATTAATTGGAAAGTCAATTAAACGTTTTGAGGGAAAGTTTATAGCTTTGCACGATATTGCGTAATATTTGCGATTACAATCAATGCTGATATGAAGAAATGTATTTTTGCCAATATTACCAGAGAAATCATTAAGGCCTAAACGCAATGCAATTGGCAGATCACCGTAAAACCGAGCAAGCTTTTCTCTCCTTGTGAAATCCAAGATCGAGACGCGGATCGGCGAAGGATCGTGAAATCGTGTCGTATTTAAAAACTATCCCATAGTCGCACAATCGACCTCGAATGACTCTCCGTTACGTGAGAGCGAGGTATAGGTTAAAAATCGATCTAAGGGTGAAATTGGATTTTTGGAAAAGATCAAAATATTTCATTGAAATATGTATACATATATATCAATGACGTCACGACTCAAGACTCTCCTGGTAGACGTAAAGGTAGCTTCCGGAAGTGTCTACTCGAGTGTAGATATATTAAGGAGAGGTGATTGAATTAACCGGAAGTATCGATAGAACAGATAGAAGGGTAAAGGTGAAACCGGAAATGGTGTCTAACAGAACGTAACGCCCTTCCCATCTTGAACCTGATGCTGCCTGGTGCACGCGAGGCACGACGCCATTTTGTTTCCACGCATCGCTGCCGATAAGAAAATCACAGTGATCCACGTGAAAATTGTGAAATAAAGGCGTGTTCGGAGGAAGCGACCGAACGCCCCTGATGATAGACTCTTTGGATAGGGTGTATATGGGTACTCGCCTTGAGGTAGGAACCGTAGTACTTGGTGACGAAGGGACTGTCACATTGCGACAGCACCATGATCTCTTGCTGGATGTCCTCGATCTCATCTTCAGCTTCCTCGAGATCGATGATCTTTATGGCGACGACCTGTTGGGTTCTGTTGTCGATACCTTTGAAGACCTCGCCGAAGCTGCCTTTGCCGATTCTTTCCTGTTTCGTGAATATCAGCTCGGGGTCTACTTTCTGGAATGAAAAAAAAAAAGGAAAAAATTTAATACATTTTTTTTTTTTTTTTTCCTAAAATTAAAGACCAATCCTTAGTCTTATTAAAGATTTTGTCGCGTGGGAAAAAAAACGTACTAAGAGTCACGTATGACTTTCCCCGGTGCACCGTCGTCCTTCGGTCATTAATCGAATGCACTTATGCACCGTTGCAATGCAGTTCTCCTTGGCTCCTTTCTAACGGATGATACGTGCACCGAGAGGAGTCACGAGACAAAAGTGCAAATCGCTGTGGTGCAGCTAATTAGGAACTATATCGAGTGTCAACGTGACGTTGAGCTTGGAAGTTATTGGCCTAGTCTATAGAGGCATTGCTCGATATACTGGGTGATCCAGTAAAAAAAAAAAAAAAAAAAAAAAAACCAAAATATACGCGAGCACGAATGAAGCCAAATGACTGAGAAAAAAAAATGAGACAGAGTATGAAATTTGATTTTAAAAAAAATTTTTTGTTATTTTCTTTACCAAAAAATTTTATTGTTTTTGCACAACCCTGTAGATAAATGTTGAATAAGATACGGACGTGCGCCCGACAAGGGACGATACAGCCGCGTTTCGATTTGGCATGCTAATATATTCGGTAAGCTCGGTCCGAGTCAGTTGGGAGCCATTGAAATTCGGCGGGATATTTAAATATCCAAGGAAAGTGACAGCCGAGGAACGAGGGTGAATATCAGAATCTGCAAAGCAGATATCCAACCGATATATCCAACAGTCCCAACGCCGGTAGCCATGTTGAATTTTCATGAAAGTCGTGACAATTAAATTTCACCCTGCGACGGGGATTACGCAACCCGCTATTTTCTATGTATAGTTCAAGGCGGATATACGTTTAGGATAACGTCTATGTAGCCCAAAGGTTTCGTGCTTTGCCAATCTAGCCACCCGTAAGGTAACTGAGTCCAGACCAAGTATAATCAGCCGGTGAACTTTTGCCCGTAAAAATAACGAAGAAACGAGGAACCCCTCGTAATTAAACTAGACGCAAGGACAAGGAACGCTGGAACACTTAATCCACGACTTAAATTGCAGTCTCTAGGTACTCGTCGAACAATTCAATCTTTCAGTCACTTGACCTTTCAACCGTCCAATTACACCCCCTGACCCCTACCACTCCGCCAAGAACCGGTCCATCGGCACTTTTTTACAAAATTTCACGTTTTTTTTCCATCGAATCTTACTTTTTACCATTTTTCTCTCCGTCAACTACCTTTTAGCATAATTAGCATAATTCGTAAAATTACCTAATTCGTAAAAATTAAGAGGAACCCAGCTTTCCTCACGTTCTCCTTAATTACTCAATTTTTTTTTTTTCTTATCTCTCCCATACGTTATAACTATCCGACCAAAAAATTCATAAAAATCTTCACGTCTCTTGAAACTTCCCAAACTTATTTCACTGCCGTGTCAAAGGTTAAACTTACTAATTTCCCCGATTAGACGTATCGAGGTATTCGACTAGGCAGATGAATTTAGTCAAGGAATTCCTTAATTCATCAGAGGCAAGGATGAAAGTCAACCTAATCCACGTAAGTATAATATATAGCTATACAGGATGCCATAGTCGGTTTGAGGTAAATGAGGTAAAGGACTATATGTATATATACATATATATACTATATACAGTACTAATCCCAAGTTACTGCACACTCGAAAATCCCAGGCATGCCAACTCACGGCACAAATTATAATTAGTGAGTATCAGCGACACAGAAGCTCAAGTAAACGGCAGTGCCACTCGAATAGGTCAAAGGTCGGTAGGAGGCTGAATAACACGAGTAGGTAGGAGGCGCAGCCGCTTAAAAAGGCTTCGTTGTTACTGCTTAGCCAAAGGCGGTAGGACCCATCCCTTAAAGTCTCCAGTACGGTACAGGGAGGGTGACGGGCGAGGGGTAGTAAAACGGAAAGCAAGATGGTTGACATCGACTTTAATTAATGTGATGAGACCTGAGGAATATCTGAGAACTCCTCGAGAACCATTGAAAGAGCCTATTGTTGAAACATTTTTGAGATATTTTTAAAAAAGTGCTGTCCCAGCTGAATTTTTGAAAATTTGTATTTTAACGATGTTACGTTGCAGAACTATAGTTAAAACCTATCAGGAACTACAGCACTCCTCGAGAACTATTGAAAGAGCCTATTGTTGAATCATTTTAAGAGATTTTAAAAAAGTGCGGTGCTGGAGCTGACACCCGTGTAGGACCACAATGTTTGTAATGTTACGTAACAGAAATATTGGTAAAACCTATCAGGAACTATAGAACTTCTCGAGAACTATTGCAAAGGCCTACTGTTGAAACATTTTTGAGAAATTTCGATGATAACTTCACGCCCGGGTAGCAGAAGGGCGAAATAAAAGGAATGATGACAACGTGGTTTCGCTTTTGGCTCATGAGAAATTTCATATTTCATAGGAACGTGGATGGTATTTTGAGAACGTATAGATGGTATATACATATATAAATACATGGTACATTATTATTTTTGATGTGTTTTTTTTTTATATTGTTGGTAGCATATACAATATACCTGGTTCTAACTTTGGTAATGAGACTAATCTTGACGCGCGGTGTGCATAGTGATTGTTAGGTTAGGCTGGCAGGAGCGCAGCGACGGTTGCGTAAACGACGTAGGCCCACGCGATTGAATGCAACGAGAGTCATCGGGCGGTTGCCGAGTTCAGCGGCCTTTTAATTTCACGGGGAGAAAGTGCATAGGTGCGCGAAGGAAGGAAGAACTTTGGAATATGTATTAATTGGATTCCGAAGACGTATTAAATAACGTTGAGAGTTATTTCGACCCTGGTATAGTTGTATGGTATACATATATAGATCGTGGTATGATCGATAGATTGACTATACCTTTCAGGACGGGGTTGCCTATTAATATCACACTGAGAAATTGCGCAAGTCAATTAAAGCGTCACAGTGTGTATTTTTCGTAACGCGATTACGTACGTTGGTACACATGACTTTGGTCCGTGTTCATTAATTAAGGTTGGTGTTAAATTTTTTTTTTACGTTACTTATGCATTTTCATTTTGACCAGGGCAGTCTTCTGCGCTGCCGGCGCGGCACGCACGAATATTCATTTAATTAAAAAGGAATAAAGGCGAATGCTCAATAATGGTCGTTGCGACTATTTCTGGTGATTTTTTTTTTTATCAGATGAACGATCTAGTGACATACGGCAGGGTGAAAATTGGACTTTTAATCTTTCATTAATTCTACGCTTTTTTGGCTATGGACCCAATATCCACTGCAGTGCTGGTATTTTATTTCTAGGGAATTTTTTTTTTTTTTCCAGTGTCCACCTGCACGAGACTGTCCCGACCGACCACGGTGGAGCAGAACTGCGCAGAAATCTTTTTGGAATTCGCTGACGGTGACTCACGGGAATGTGTAAATTCAAGAATCCGGGTCCACAGCCCACGGGTCACGGACGACGAGGACTCGGTCGAGTCCCTCAAGGCCTGTTGTATACCTAACGTTGGTATTTCACCCCAAGTTGTTGGCAACACTGGTGGTAATAAACTAGGGATGACTCGAGTGCTTTGATTCGTGATTTAAGATTATAGCGGGCACTTTTCTTTTTCTCGTCCTCCGCCTTTGGATTTCAGGTTAAGGCTACGCCACTGGATTCCTGACGTTTCGACATTCTTAGTTGTTTAAGGAGTGGATGAGATTATTTGGATGCAAGATATATGCCAATGACTACGTATACCTATGGATGGCTTACGTGGACACTGTTGCATTATGAAAAATTGCACGAAGCCAATGGCGCAGGCGCAATTTATTATTACAGGGAGAACGAAGTACACTGGAAAAATCGATTTCGCTAATATTTTCTTCGATTCCGACCAAACCCATTGGTTATCGTTAGGTGGAAGGACGCGTGAGTTAAGGAGAAAATGAAAGGTTTCCCATATGTTGAATTACGAGAAATAAATATTGCATTGTCGTAACACGAGAAAGTAAGACCAAAAGACTGGTACGGCGTGGCTGGTCTGTGTCTATGTGATAGAAAAAAAAAAACTGTACACAAAAAATCCAACATGGATACCACGTGAAAAATTTAAATTTTCAAGAATACACTTTCTTTTTCGCATTTTCAGCACACCCTGTATATTTATATATTAGGCTAAGTGCAAGGGACCGAGAACCCATGAGATAACAGGATTCTATGCTTTACACTCTCAATGATCGTGGTATCATTCGCCTCTGGTAATATCCAATTTAAATGCAAATAAACGTATCTCGAAAGGAGGGCGAGGTGGAAAAAGAGGAAGTCTGAGAAGAAAAAACAAAGAGGAGATCACTACTCATTCATAGGGATATCGTGTACCGTTTAGTGATAACAATCCCAGGAATTTTAAATGTCTCCCGTCCCCTGCCCTCGACCCGCCTTATTCGCGAAAATAAAAGTCGCGGGTTTCAAGAAAAAAAAAAAAAGTAATCCCCAGTCATTCCAGCGAGGTGGGACCATAGGTGGCATATACAGCCACCACGCATGCCTACGTAAGTGGGTAAACAGAAAAAAAAAAAAACTGACATCTCGCCAGAGCGATCCAAACTTCACGGTATATCACGTACACCTACACTACAGCAAGTATATCCCAGGTACACGACATTAGTCCAGCTTCACGTTTACAGTTCACAAACCAGTCCTGTACCAGTTCCTGTTACACCGGTATTCCCCTAGTATACAAGATACACAGGAATTTGTTAAATAAAAAAAAATTTATACCATTGTCGTACCCCTCGGTGACAGTCCGCGGCCATTTTATAGTCTGCGTAATTTCTTTGGCAAATAATGAAAATGGGATTAAAAGGTAAAAATGGGAAATTAATGAAAAAGTATAAAAATACATAGATTTATACTCGGGTCCGGTATAACTTTCACTCGATACAAGTTGGCGATAAAAGGGAAGGTATAGGTTGTTAGGCTGGACGAGGGAAAAAAAGAAAATGGGCAAAAAATAAAGTAAAACGAGAAAGAATTTTTCGTTTCGCGTCGATTCAAGGTCATTCCACTAGGTGAGTCTACTTCGGTCGTAGATGCCTGCAAGTCTGAGTCCAGTCTGAGGTCTGAGCTGCCATACGAGCTGTGCTTAACCAGACAAGAGAATCCGATAGTCTGTAATACGATGCCATCGAGTTACTTTCTAACAGGCGAACTGAACTGCTGGACGGAGAATGATTTTTTTTTTAAGTTACTCGAGGTCGTGGAACTTTTAGCGTTGAAATAAGTCTTGTGGGATCAGGCAGATCCCTAGGGGATTATGTTCGAATGCAGTTTGCGGTTTAAAGTTGCGGTATGAAATTGACCGATTCAATTTTCAATTTTATTTTATTTGCTTGTACCGACGCTCGGGTAGGTTCGGCATGACTCGGTGAACTTCGGCTAGTTCGAACGAAATGGTAAGCGGGACTTTGTGCACGGAAAAAAAGTTACTAGAATATCTGTAACGATATTACATGTACGTTCTAGGGACTTTTAGTTCAGAGCCAGACAAATGCTATTCTCGTGGAGAGTATTTCGATTTAAACTTTTAATTGAATTGGGAAATCGGTTATGCGCTGTTGAGGTTAGGTATTTTTTTTTTTTTTTTTTTTTTTTTTTTTTTTAAAAA
>NW_014333885.1:307323-321725 GCF_000341935.2 Cephus cinctus | reverse complement strand
TTTTTTTTTTTTTTTTTTTTTTTGACAAAGTTATTAACTATCGCAGTTGGATAACCTGGTTCTAGTGACAATGCGTTTCGACAGTTGCGTGGGTGTATAGGGTGGCACGATTTTTTTTTCACTTCTTTTTTGTATGTTTCTCTATTGTCCATTCTCTATAGTTCATGATCGTATGGACACCCGGTATATTCTAACGCCAAGCCTCTCTAGAACTCTAAGCCTTATACGTTATTCCGCAGCGCGCTTTTCTATATACTCGTGGCGCATAAACGGCGTCTTTCTCGTACCGTTAACGATTAACTTTGTGGCCGAATGTGCTTTGGATTATTTATGTAGGCAGCAAGGGAGTGGCGGGACGCGATTAATACTCGTTAATTATACTGGGTGTTGGTGAAAGAGGCTAACGGCGAGTAAGAAAAATTTTAATGGCTTATAGTGAAACGAGATGAAGAAAAAAAAATTTAATAGTAAAAAAGTTGGATACTGTTATCATGCAAAAAAAAGGAAAAAAAAAACAATTTTGAAAAAATGGGTCATAAGAATTCCACGACATATATATATATATATATATCGATATATCAACCCAAGAAAATAACATGCATGAGTCAGTCGAGCGACTCTTGGAATTTCAGAGTGAATAAATCGATAAGAGACAAAGAAAAAGGAACTAAACGAAAATAAAGAGAAAAAGCTCTCGAGTGAAAAAGTCCAAGACAATTTTGTTATTAACACATGTTGCTGCTAGAGCACGATAACGTAAACGCCGGAATTCATATTTGGCAAATGCTTTAAGCCTCGCGCAC
The DNA here is from genome assembly GCF_000341935.2 of Cephus cinctus. Lineage (NCBI taxonomy): Eukaryota > Metazoa > Arthropoda > Insecta > Hymenoptera > Cephidae > Cephus > Cephus cinctus. The sequence goes on along the minus strand of NW_014333885.1, from coordinate 320,922 downwards.
AACTCGGCGACAGTATGGGTATCCGCATTATTATTCCCAACGCTCGCCTCGTAATGTGTTTTACGATTTTCAATTTACGCCACCCATGGACTTTACTATATATATATATATATATATATATATATATATCCTCAAGGCGGATATCTATGTCCTTCAACATACTGCTAAGGCATTCGGAGTTTTATCTGATAAGTCATTCGATAAGCACCACTAGGTCCACCCATACGACACATGAATGAAAGTAATAACTGTTAAAGAGATTTATTCAAAATTTCCATGTACCTCGTAGGCATGTTTATTCTCATTTACTAAGTTCAGGAAAAACTCACCGATGGCGCTGCACTTCGATGGGTTCCGCTTCGTGTATTTGGCAACGAAGCACTTTTCGGGTTATTCGCCGGAGGCCTCTGACTCTCTCGTCTGGAAGGTGGCGGCGGTGGGTGCGATAGGGGTCTGCCGGGACTTCTCTGATTCTGAGAATGATACTGACCCCCGTTCCAGGGCTGACGAGAGAGATAGCCGACGTATCCGCCGGAAATGAATTGCGCCGATCCGTTCAGGTGGGGCGGTGCCATTACGGCCGTTTGTTGCGTTTGCGTACCGTTACGCATTTTTTTTAAAAACTTTTATCGGCGGTTCAAATATCCCGCCTTTTTTTCCCCTATACTGTTACAACCTCCGTACAGTCCTCTATGAGATTCCACGACGTTCGTACACTCCGAGCATTTTACTTTAGCAGACTGTCTTCTTCACTACCCACATTTTTCGAAAATTTTTACTCTGTTTTTTCTTCTTCTTTTCTTCCGTTACAGATTTTCTTCTTATTTTCACTTCTGGGAAAATTTTTCTTTTTTTTTTTTATCTCACGGATCCTTCGAGCAACGAGACTCCCGGGTGAAACGCATCGAAGGAAAGGAAGTCGAGGCTTATAATTTTCTAACTTTTTTTTTGACCTTTATAAAAAAAATTTTCCATCACATTTACGTGACCCTTATCTAATCGTGAAATACGTTTTTATGAAATTCCTTTGTAATCAGTACGATTGTCAGAATGGATCTACTCGATATGGCGTAGAACTTTGTAAAATTAACAGATCGTTCTACGTCTTCTCAGAGACAATATTGATGTCTGTTTAAGAATTTGCCTTTTTACGTCTATGAACTTGCGATGTTGTCATTATCGCATGGGCTTATCATCGCCGTTTATCTCGGATGAGTTTCACTTGGCCAATCACGCGGAGATGACATAAAGAAAACTACGGTATTAACCAGTAATATGAAATCAGATATAACCTAAAGTGTCATAGATCTCGCACGGTAAGACGATCGATCGATCGATATGATAATTCGAGCTGATCCCAATCTAAAGAGTTGCAAATGGCGTAACGTTCGCGGGGTTGAAAAACTTTCGTGAAATCAACGATAAACCAGAAAGGATCTGCCTGTGACGTAATTAATATCATGGATTAAAATTAAAGTCACAGTGATATAATTTTTTTTTTTTATCGAAAATTATCGATATATCGAAATTTCGTAACGAACGATATACATATACGTATATACATAGTCCAATGTGACGTACTAGATCTTCTCGGTTCGTCTATGAAAAAGAAAGATGAATCGGTCACGCCATTACACGACAATCTCCAGGCTATCGACCCAATCGAAAAAGTGTATCGATCATAAGAAAAGGGAATAGCCGAACGTGGTAGAATAAGAGGGAAAAAAAAAATTAGCCAATAAGATAGATTCGCCAAATCATCCAAAGTGTTACGTTAGGGAATTACGAAAGCGTGATAGGTCCTAGCGATTCCAGGGTAAGTTTTTCTAGCGATTCCTAGCGGTTCCTTGCTTTGATCTTTTATCTTTTATAAAATATTATTATACATCAGATTTGATTAAAATTGAAAAATAAAAAATTGTTTATCTACGGCAAAGAGTAACAGAGTGCTTCTATATCGTCGAGTTACTTTCTACGGGTACAGGAGGAGTTACGATAAAACTGGAGCAAAAGACAAGATCACGATGGAACGCAACGGCGGGCAACTTCGTGTTTCTCGGGTCGTGGCTTCTTCCGGGATTTGGTGTAAAAAGCGCTAAAAATAAAAGACGCGAAGCGAAACCACCGCTGGCGGCGGAAAAAGCATTTAGTGACTTTTTTTAAATCTTTTTCTCTTTCTTTTGTATTCTTTTCTTTTTTTTTTTCTTTTTCTTGTATTACCACGTGGTACGAAAGACTGACTTGACGTTCTATATATATATATATATATATATATATATATGTATATACACTCCTAGTAATGGGTATAAGAATGACTGACAAAGCTTGCCAACAGGGAAAAAAAAAACTATTGCGGTCGCAGATCAAATCGTTGGAGGCAATTTCACGGGTTTAGAGAAATTTGGCGTTTTGACGGACGCTAACGGAGAGTCGGAATAACGGTAAGAGGGATTTCTTTATTTTTCTTATCTTATGTATCTTTCTTCTCTTTCTTCTTGCAGATGGGGGGAAACGGCCATTGGGATTCTATCGCGCGCGAAAGCCGATATCGAAGTTTGGCACGTGTCGCGAATTCTTTTTTGTATTCCTATGGCGATCACGTGAAAATTTCCCCGGCATGGCTGAAGCCAATTTTTGGATATAAAGAAAAAAAATATATAAAAATAACATGTTCCCGGAATATTTTTGAGTAATTTTTTTTTTATTATCGCGTATAGTGACGCGTTATAATTTGAGTTTTATTTTTTTTCAATTTTCATGGTACTCCTAAGATTTGTTAAAAATGATAAGCATTGATAACCGGTCAATAAATGGTCGATTGGACGATCTTGTAAAATCAACAAAGAATTTTGACTCTTTGATAAGACTGATAAGAACGATCGATCCGTGTGATACATAATTCGTCTTACGTGAGATACCTCTGTGTATACATATATCCAAATTTGTGTACACTGAGAAAATTTGTTTATGACAACGAAACTTGATTGGGAGATCGCAATAATTTTGATTCGCGAAAAAATAATTAAATATCAGCGCGATTGTAAAAAGTGGAAAATCAATGTATCGACAAATAAATGACCGAAAGTTTGATATACAAAAAATTTGTCCGATTAATCATAAAACAAGAGTGACATAATGACTAGTAAAATTGGTTAATACCCTTTTACGTAATTGGTACATACTGTTAATTGCGCCATAATCGAGAGTGAAAAATCATTAGCAGCGAGTGCAAGCCATTAAGCGCGTTGACAGATACAGTGCGCATGTGAAAGTAAAAATTGCCCAGGTACGGAAGTTCGAGTGCACAATTAATTAGCCGAAGTGTAGCGAAACCCACGTAAGGTGAACGTTCGAAAGGTCAGAAAGATGAATGATTTCGCAAAGCGAGCAAAGTTTCGTCCGCCTAACCTCGTGCCGACTCTCGTTTTCCATTCCCGTGTTGCAAGTCGTCACAGCGCGAATCGGAGAAAACGTGGGAAAATTGCCATTAGCCGAACATAACCTAGAGCGACGGGTCGGGAGCCGCCTCGAAAGACAGACACTTATATAAAGGAATAATAACAAGAAAGGTTCTCCCCTCCAAAAAATCCAAGAACAAATCCAAGAGTTCAAGGATTCAAAATATCTGTCGTAAAAGAAAATGCAATAACGCGTGTCCGCAAGTTCGTAATATACGAACGTCCCGTGCGCATGCGCCAGATTGTTTACTACCGTTGCCATGGGTTCCGCCGTAGAAATAAAAGAATCACGTAGTCGATCGGTGACGGGAGAAATCGAAGTAGTCCTTAACCGATCTTTAATTGTTAATCCTATCGCGTAAGCGGATACGAGAGCTACTTTAGGTCATAGGTACCAGTGTGACGGTACCTTAACGCACAGCTTGTATTTTAATGTCCGCCGGTAACTGTATATACGTTACTGGAAATTCGTCTCGGCTTTACGTGAAAGTTTCTTCTGGTACCCCCGTGCAACGCGTTCCAAAGCACCAGGGATGAAAGTCCCTAGGCATCCCTAGGTCCCTATCTATTGGACAATGGAATATTACCAGAGAATTCAGGCACGGGATGGGCACGGGTCTCGGCCGAGTACTCGAAGTAGATACTTGACGTGGTGGGTCAGACAAGGCAGTACACGTGACGTGTAACTGCAGCGAGTAGTAACGGATAATAAAATCGTCAGACAGTATATATATACATGCATACACCAGATGTTACTACTGATATGTAAATACAGAAACAGAGTAAATATTTTCTAGGGAATTATCGTTGAATAAAAGATGAGTTAACAAGACGTTGAGAGCCCAAGTTGATAAATACGAAAGTCCGTAGAAACAAGCAAAAGACTGTTTTAAATCCACAAAATGAATCGGATAAAAAATTTTCTTCTGTTCTAATTTATATAATGTCTGAGTCAAAGAACCTTTTTTTTTCTGTCTTTCCCCCTGTCAAGTGAAAGTGAACGAACGCTGGATACAAACAGTATAGACTTGGGTACTGCAGTCGAAGCGGAGAAACACGTTCCACGGAAGTGAATTAGCGCGGAGTGATATTTTTTTTCAAAAATCTCGTCGAGACATTAAAAATCCAGTTTCGAAATATACATAACCGGGAAAGTGATACGAAAAAATAAAAATGTCTTCTTTCTACCCATAAGTCCTAAGTACCTGAAAATTAAATGTGACAGCTGTCAAGTGAAAAAGGTCAGATTAAAGCCAGACACAGATCCTATTAAAGCAGCGCAACAATTATTTCGAGCAGAACCTACACAGCCTCAACCTCCATTCTCCTTTCGACACACGGTATATACGCGTATGTGGAATTACCCACCGTCCACTCCACATACGATAGTTTTATGCTCTATATATCCTGGCCACAAGTAGGATTAACCTACCGTGCCGAAAAAAAAAAACACACACACACTAGCTTACTTTATCCCCAGCGCACAAAATTCTCGATATTCAATCACTCGATCGATTGTCATCGATCACCAAACACGTCGATAGATCGATCACTGGATTTTAGTAATAAAAAAAAAAAATTCCCCAAACTTCACCACACACGTTGAAACACCTTAACGACGTTGATTGTCGCAGTTTGATCTACCCGTATAGATCATTGGACACTGTGGGATCCATGGGATCGATATATATTTCACTTTGGATCATAAAACGTACGTTACCCGTAAAAGCCTATATAAAGTCACAAGCTCCGATTGATCCTGACCAAACGCTCCCTCAAGTTGCCAGCCGCACTGGTCACTTACGTGCGCGTCGTGAACCCCGTAAAATCCAAACGGTCGCATTCCCGTACGGAGGGATTCGAAAAGCGCGCGGATCTGTCGGATATTGTCCGCGGCGGTCGGATCGTAACTGACACGAGGTGGCGGAGTAGCGCGAAGAAAGGTACGTCGAGTCGAGTCCAGCCAGAGGTTCTTCGTGGGACTTCGGAGCGTCGAAGTGGGGACTGAGAGTCATGAAAAATAAAGACACCGGGTATACGGGGTATGCCGTGTACAGGTCGCGCCAGGTCCTCGACAGAGGTAAACACGTACTGTACATACGTAAATGCATAATTAAGACATCTATGTACAGTAGCTTCCGGTATTTTGGCAAACATGAAAAGTGGTCAAAATTAAATATTCAAAAAAAAAAAAAAAAAAAAAAGGTTCATCGACATTCAAAAGTGTAAAAAAAACGTTCAAACAGTAAACGAGACGAAACGAGGAAAATTCTTTGTCTCCACTAATTGGACAAACCACGTGATTAATTAATTTTCTAATTAAAGATATTTCCCACCCACGGCGTATCTTCGATATAACCATCCAAGATATGCGTACAGGTGGGTGGTGTAGAAAAAAATACAACCGGGCTAATTATTTAATTACAGCAAATAATATCGTAATTGATTACGTAATTTGGCTGGGAAATTATAAGGCGTGTCTGAGCGAAAGTATAACACGTGGCTGCGCGATGCCCGTTACTGTAATTGTTTGTCGTGACTTTTGCGTCACCCTGTGTAAGACAGAACGTGGGTATCGGTCGGGACTGAAAATTAACCTGTTATTAAATATTCGTACGTCCGTCGTATTTTTCATGACAGGAAAATTCAATTGGATGACGATATTCGCTGCACGTATCGGGCTCGGCCTTAAAACCGGAAGTCGGCTTTGTCTCTGTGGCTCATTGTTCGAATGCCACGCTCGAGCGACGCTCAGGGACAGACGCGGTTGGACATGGTTTGTTTTGACGTGCCTGCCTTCCGTCACTGTGTTTACCCTGGTCGTCCCGATCCCTGTGCATTTGGCTATTGTCGTGAACGGTAACGGGGAACGACTGGACGATGCCGTCTGCCTTTAACACGATTCAATACTTATTACGTGCCTCTTATGTTCTATATAGGGTTCCTCTATAGGGTTGATAAGTGCGAGGGAGAAAATTTTGTCCGGCGAGGAAAGATACGTATATAAGGGGGGCAGAGGGAAAAAAGAGAGATGAAAAAAGTGCAAAAGCACTGTTTTGGGGACAACGGTATATATATGGGACGGTGGTGGGAGGGGAATGGGAAAATGTAAGAAAATGTAAAATAAAATCGATAAAATTATAATTATTTGCAATTATCGATTTTTTTCATCTCAAGTCAAAATGAGCATGCAACATTTCATTGGCGCTACGTTAACTTGGGAAATTTGGAAATTGTTCGATTTCCGAAATTTTATACGTACGAGGACAGTGATACTGAAACTTTTGGGGCAGATTAGAACCAATTATCGATCGATCGGTGATATCGATTAGGAGTTTCGATAGTTTTGACAATTTATTCTTTTAGCGACCTTCGTCACCGCCAATTTATTTGACTCGAGCACGATGCGTCATACGTGCGTACGTTGAGTGTAATGGAATTGTGATAAGAGCACAGCAAAATATTCGTATCAAATTGACTTAGTGCGCATGACGAAAGACTGGATTGAGTCACCCTGTACTATTCAATAAAAGATAACAAATTACGTACGAACTGATTAAAATCGAATTGACACCTCACGCGAATTCAGAGTTGAATAATCATTTTAAAAAAAAGAATCCATAATCAAAATCCTGATTTTTATAGTTTTTCGTAAAAAATGCCAAAAATTTCTCATTTTCGTTAAAAGTTCACGCAAATATTGTCCCACGTGTGATTTCGTACTAATCATAGAAAAGAGTAACCAAGTGTCAAAAAAAAATGCATTTCAAGAAAATCAAATTTTGACCCTACAGTTCGACCATGACACGTCTTAGCGACCCCCAAATTTAAATCTGCCTCCGAGCGTTCGCCAACTTGACAGATCATTGACTCTTATCGGACTGAAACTCAGGCAGTACCGAACCTTCGTTAGACCGACGAATCGAAAATACACAAGTACATTCGATACCATAAATATTCTTACATCCAGCGTAAAGCCGATTTTCATTAACGAAAATTAATAATACAATATATTGTGCTATATATAACTCGTGTAGATTAAATAAATATAGCGCTCGATTTTATCCGTCCAATCGGCCTGGATAGTCGCTCTGGTTTCGCAATTCCAGAACTTAAAATGTCGTTGCACAACCTTGCTGCCTGCGCGCAGCTGACAATGGCGCGAAGTTAGTATAGCGAAGTGAAAGGCAGCAGCAGCTACAGAGCACCGGGTAGATATCGTAAGGGACGTCAGAGACACAATCGGTTGGTGAACTAGGTAGCTATGCGGTCGTAGGAATTGTATATATATATATATATATATATATGTGCACAGAGAGAGTAAAGGTAGGAGGGGCAGTTTACATAAAAAAAGAAAAAAAATGAAATAAGAGAGAAGGATGCAAAGGTTGTAAGGGAGACGAGGAATAAATATGGCTATAGCCATTTGATATATATATATATATATATATATATATATATGCACTGTACTAATCAGAATAGATGTTAAACAAGAAGTAGAGCGCAACGATACAAATGTGTCTCTTGCCTAATATTACAGTGAGGTAACAAAATCGATACAAAAATTGAACCAGTGTGAAGTTAGCCCCTCCCAAGTATGGATTTTCATAAATTTTCTTTTTAACGTTGTTTGCTAAGACTTGCACCCTCACAGATTTTTTTTAAATTCAAGGTAAGTACGTAGTAAGAAAAGCGTCTAGACGCCATATTTTTCAGTTTTTCAAAAAAAAAGTATCGTTTGTAAATGTCAAAAAGAAAGCTTGCGACAAAAATGTTGGCATAGCATTCAGCTGGTCGTTTACCATAAAAAAAAATGATATTCATAAAAATAAAATTCCAGCTTCGCGTCCAGGATCCTATATACAAAAATTTATTGAAACAGTTATGAATTTTACAGATTTTAACGTACTGTATATTTTCTCGCAGTTTTTACCAAAGTTCTGACCAAATAATCTTAAAGAAAATATTGTTGAAGAAACTAGTCGGTACTTTCTCGTCTAGCCTATCCGTACCGTTCAGTGCAGGTAGACACGAGATGCTGGCTCCTGACGGTGTGTTCCATATGCTGAACACAGGAAGTTCGCATCAAATTTTTATGAATGCCTTTTCTTGTAAATCACCAGAACCATTTTCAAAGACCATCGGAAACTATGGAACTCTGCTGGACGCAAAGGGAACTATAGATTATTTTGAGATGCCACCACATGAGATTCCAGCTTCACAATGACATATAACGTACGGTAATACCAAAAGCGATTGGTATCGAAGACCACAACGAAGGAACAGCAGAAAATGCCATAATGACATTTCAGAAGATCAGCGACCCCTCGTGTTAATATGTAACACACGATATTTCTAATATCGCGAAATATTATGTAATTCCCAATAACCATTTCATGTACCATACCAACGGATAGTATATCTATATATGATTCACGTGAGATTTATAATTTCTTTATTCATCCTTTCAACCTGTAGCATCACTTTCCCTGCCTTTCCCCTAGATTCCCACGGGATACGTAATCAAGCCAAAAGTCCCACAGGGTCTGATTAATAATTCCATGGACTCGAATTACCTCGAAAAATACGATTTATACCCTGTGTCAAATTTCCAACGGCATATACCCGCCACCTTGGCAATCCTTACCTGTTCGATTTTAACCGATTCAGACACAGTGTCATCCCCTTCGTATCCCGAAAAAAAAATCCGACATATAAAAATCATACAAAAGTCCAGACCATATCGCATGGAATACATCGTTCATAAATAATAAATTGAGGACGCGCCCAGTCGTTAGTAAATACTGGATGACGTGGAGAAGTCGCGCGGAATACGAATTACCGGGTAGCAGGAGGAGGACTTGCCAAATTCTGCATTATCGCATTTCCGCGCCACCCCGTCGAACCGAATTTCCCTTTTTTGAAAAAAAAAAAAAAAAAAAAAAAAACTACCACGAGTGGACGAGCCATGCGGAGGAAGAGGAAAAATTAAAAAAAAATTTCTATGAAAAATTGTCGCGGACTATAGCTTCGACGGGTCGTATACAAGACCTGCAGGACAGTTAAGGCTCGCTGCCTATACCTACAGTCCTTTTCACCTATACGAGGTTTTTTAAAAAAAAAAAAAAAAAAAAAAAAAACTACCACGAGTGGACGAGCCATGCGGAGGAAGAGGAAAAATTAAAAAAAAATTTCTATGAAAAATTGTCGCGGACTATAGCTTCGACGGGTCGTATACAAGACCTGCAGGACAGTTAAGGCTCGCTGCCTATACCTACAGTCCTTTTCACCTATACGAGGAAGGAGCTTACGGCAGGTCACCGTTTGCAACGGTTCTCTCTATAAGGCCATTACGAGGGGGACCATCAGAGAGAGGATGAGGTCTTACCCTGCGGAACTTCCTGCTTTGTGCTCTCGCGGTATATACGGATGCATTAATGGCTGTAAGTGTTTAATGGTGTAGCTCTCGCTATAGATTAAACCAGTAAAACGTGTAGTAGTCCGACGGTACACAGGTGAGCCACCGTGTCAAAGTTCAGGTAACGTTAAACGACTGGCGGTCTTGAACGGTGATACGGAATTTATTGGACACCCGTTATAACGCACACGGGATACAGCCCCGTCGTAAAAATGGAGAGAAATATTTTTGAAAAAGGCAAACCTGCACTCGACGTGCTGAGAATCTTGAACCAGATCCAAATAATACAGTACACCCTGTATACATTCACAGGATTCAGATTAAACTTACCGTAAGGTAAGTCGGTCGTTTCATTTCTATGGCAAAGCTCAACCTGGGCTCGCAGGTACGTCTCTACTGAATCGCCCTGTAGGCGTGTGAACCGTGTATAATCTTTACCGCGTGAAATCGTTAAGAAACTTGACCGAGCTTTATCGCGCCGCCCTGGGAGCTCGAAGAGCTTTTCAACCCCCCTAAGGAGTTCAACGGACTTTTAACGAAGCTAAATATAAATGGTGTGCCCGATGACGTAACGCTTACGTCACTGGGGGGGATGATCGTCATGGTACATATATATAACCCGAACAACCTCCCTACCTGGTAAATCATAGTCGAAATTCTTCATGATTATGGATTTATCATATTTCTCCTCTCTTTCGCTCTTTTATTCGTCAAAACCACCATCTTCGTTCAGATCTTCAGAAAAGTCCATTTTCACCCCTTGGGATCTTCCAGACGAAGAGTGACGCAGGACTGCGCACGGACACAGTGCCGGCTGGAGATCCGATGAATATCGAGAGTGACGCGCGGATCGAGGGTGAAAAAAAGATATAGAAAATCGTGCCGATCGGTAAGGTCACAACCTACCTTACCGAGCGCGACCTCCTTCGTTAAACTTTAAAACGAAAAGGACCTTCGTGGTTGGCTGACTGATACGTATAACCACCCTCGCGTGCGAGGGTGCAGTGGCGCAAGGGTAGAAAAGTTCTCAAGACTCTGAGTATTTTTATTTTCTTTTTTTCTGGAAACACAGCCAACCCCTAGAGTCTTAGCGCATAAGGGAGGCCCAAAGAGTGATTTGATTACCGCAGGGTGAATTTCTAAGTGGCGAATTCGTCGTCGTCATTACCCCCGGTAATGAGATCCTACATTTCCCACAAATTGACCCACGACACTTAAAATATATCCACCTGCGTTCACACCGAGCGAATCTTCATGATTTATATTTACGTGAAAAATAAAAATTTTTTTTTTAATTATAACCCCCCCCCCCCTTACACATGCATCTATCGGCGACATAATTTCAACCAAGCGACAGATACACAGTCAAGAACGACTTTAATCTAGTCGCTAATTAACTCCTTTGCGTACGCCCCTTTAAAGTCCGAGGGATATCGGTACGAACGATACAAAGGACTTAATCTCGCCAGTTCATTTGCATCCGCTCCCTTCGAGAGCAGATCTCCGACTGACAGAACGTATAAGCGTCCCTATGTCTCTCTCAGTCCCGATAAACGTAATTGACTCATATATTCCAAGAGCGCCATATATATATATATACACGCTACGTAAAGTCCAAAGGGACTCTTTATCTCCCATACAAAAGGAACGGTGCCGCCGACTGGCTCCTTGAACGATATCAGACTGTCGATATGGGTTGGAATGCATTAAAAAGGCAGCATTGAATATTTACACCGATTTCGAGTCCGTAATAGAGAAATCGTTGACGCAAATCTAGAATACAGAGAAGAGAGAATTACGTAAGAATGGGCTCTCCCTGTAGACTCCCGGTACTCTCGGCCGAAGTGGAATTCGCTTGGAAAATTGTGAGGAAGGTTGAAGCACCTGACGGAGCAAAATCGTAATAAACTCCAGTCTGGCTCTGGTGCAGGTTTCTCTCGTGGAAGGAGGAACGGGGCTCAAGCCGCGTTCACAGCGCGAATATAGATACGATTCGACGAGCTTCCGTCAGCGACATGTCGCCGAGGCGCATTCCTTTGTCGTCGCGACGACGCGGGGGGGACCGGAGACAATTTTAATGAAAATTTTGAAATTTCCCAAAAATCTTGTCACGTGGGCCGAGTTGAACAGAAAAAAGAAATCGACGGCCTGGATCGATACTCACCGACTTGTTGCCGACAGCCTCGTTCAGGTTGTTCACGTTGTTGTTGATGCGATTGTTGTTATTGATATTTCGACTGGCGCCCGTGTTGCCGTTGTTGTTCCCGTGATTCCCGTTGCCGCTGTGCTTGCTGTGCTTGTGCAAGATCATGGCGGCGAACATCTTGGCACCGACCTTCCTTTTCCCGGGTGGCCTTTGGGACGCCTCTTCGCGTGTATTGTCTTTCGGGGATGCACCCTGGCTACTCGCCAGTTCAGCTCATAACTCGCGCTAGCGCCGCGAGCAGATCGATATGCAGATATTGCAGATAAGAAGCTACGCGAAGGTCACGTGAATTGGCCGTATAAAGGAGCGTTCACACGGGGACAATGAAAAATCGAAGAAAATTAATTTTCGCAACTGCAAGGAGGAATGGAGAAAAAACAAATTGTCAATCGAAAATTTTGAAAATTTGAAAATCAAAAATTGACTTTGGATTTTGGGAACGACCGGAGCAAATATCGCACACTGGGCGCACGTGTGTAAGATCAAGATTTACGTATGTATATACTCCCGTATATACACGGGATGCCTATGGAACTCTAACCCACAATCGTGGTAAAAAGAAAAATCTCAAAAACTCATACAGCTACCATCCACACCGACGTACGTGAAACCAGGCGTGAAAATCTCGAGTGCCCGATCTATTCTTAATTGGAGCAATTAACGCGCATCGCAGAGAGGGTAGCCTGCACGCGAGGACATAACGGCCGATTAAAATTAATTAATCGAAGATACGACGTATTTGTTCATTCGTGCATAACGACAGGCTAATCGCGCACGATTAATAAATTAACCCATCGGACGCGAATGATCGAGTGCGAGTCATCTGAAACTATCGGGATCACAAGAAAAGTTTTAATTACCCCCCTCGAGAGTCCCGTCAGCGCTTCCCGTGGTACCGGACTTAATAAAAAAAAAAAATTACAAATTCCCTGGAAGAAAAAAAAATTTCCCATACGTCATCAGTCAGGATGCTCGTTATCGATAATAAAGTGCAACGCACTCAATGCTGATTTTCCTCCGACCCATATCCCACATGGACCAATCCCCTTCCCTGGATACCCCGGCAACCTGGTCCCAAGTCATCTGGACGGGTAATGAATTATAATCAAGCCTCCCGGTATACCGTTGCCGCGTATCCACAGTAACCACCCATAACGTAGATCCGCATGTACAATACGTTAAGCCACTGACGTTATATACCTACAGAGTAAACGCGGGTTCGCCTACAGGAACGTTACTTGGGTTACTCGGCTACTCGGCACCGCGTACGATACACGGGGTGGGTCACTAAAAATAATCACCGGCAAGACACGCGAGGCAACAGCGGCAAGGTAGAAAAATCCATAACCCGTACGGCGTAACTATACCGCACGCGGTGGCATTTATCGCCGAGTTGAAAATACCTGGACATACGTTACGTACGTATGGCGCACGTAGGTACCGATGGTCGGTAGTGATCAGAGGCAGAAGCGTCGGGTATCGATCGGTTATAAATAGCCAAGGTGCAACGTACCGTG
>NW_014333885.1:300708-307069 GCF_000341935.2 Cephus cinctus | reverse complement strand
CACCCACAAGGTATAATTTCGATAACGGCCAATAACGAACAGCGAATTAACTGCAAGGGCCGGTATGACACAGGGATATTTTGTCCCGGTGGTTTAAGACACGTAATACGTAAAAGCCTGTACCACACCGGGTTAATTCATGCGGAACATTAGAGAAATGACATATTGTTATATTCCTTAGCAAAGCAAGGGTCACCCGTTATACGAAGGAGTTATTAGAATCTTAAAAAATGTCTCCAGATTATAATTATAATTGATTTCCGATCGATATTAGTTTTCATGTCCATCGATCACGCTCCCCGACGTGGAACTTGCTCGAAGTCCTAACAGGAGGCGTTGCCGGCGCATTGGGACGCGTACGCGTAAGTACGAGGAGCCGTGGCTGCTTCGAGAAGCGATCTAATTTCGTTAGGGCGAATCCACGTGTCTGATCGAGGAATACAGTGAGAATTTAAAGTGCCGGACCGATCGTGATAACGGAGGACCGACTGAGCTTTATTTCAGGTCAGTTTTTCACGAACGAGAAAGATCGACTGTGCTCGTCTTGCAGGTTGGCATGAGAAACGGCACGGGAGGTACTTGGTGTCCGAAGGTAACGCGATCCCCGTGGCGCCGTGTCGCTTCCAGACGACGCCCCCCCGCGGCTCATTGCGAAACTCGACTAGCCGTTAAAAGAAACAGGTTCGCTCGACGTTAAGGAGTGCGGAAACCGCATGCGGAATCAGGATCCGAAGAGGTGTCTTTATCGGGTGCAGGACGGTGAGATTTTTGACTCGGGTCGGGCTGATTCCCTTGAGTGAGCTTCAGGGCGGTTGAAGTACCTCCCGAGAGTATTTATGTATGTGTATATATATATATATATACGCATAGGAAGAAGAGGACGACGATGCCGACGTCGAAATTACCATCGTAAATAACGTTCCGAGTTAAAGTTTCTTGCAAACTCCAACGTCCTGCATAGCCACCCTTACCCCCCTCGGCGGAGTATCAGTCATTCATATATATATATATATAGGTATATATGCGTATTCGGTACACGAGCACTTTGAGCTCGTAACAAAGTCCTGGTGAATTTTACGATATCGCAGTGCGTACACGAGAGGTAAATAAAAAGGGGAAAAAAATACGGAAACCTACGCTACCCTCGTAACGATAATTACGTGAGGTTCAGGGTGAGGAGTGACGTCTCACGTACTCTCGTAAAAGGATATCGGTAAGCTTATCGGTAAAACCAGCATTCCCATTGTATCCGTGGAAATTGAAAAAATTATTATAATTCAGTGCTATTAAACTGCTATTCAGTTGCTGTTGACCGCATTTAATTGCTGTCATTTACCGACTTAAAATTAAGGGGCACGGCAGTGAGGCAAAAGTTAGAGCCCGAATGCATAATTGTTGCAAAAAAAATTGCCAAAACTCTAATGGAAAATTATTGTACGATTTAATTGCTATGTTATAGGAATTAAAAATTTACTTCACAGTAAGAAACAAGTCAGCATCCCTCATGTGTAATGCGAGCTGGAAATGGCTAAACTCAGATGGCAAACTATGATGATGGTTCAAATTTCGAACGATCAATTGAGCCACCAGCTTTGTCGGGGTTTGATATAGGGTGCGAGGAGTTTGCACCCCATAATTCGAAAATTCCGGTTCTACATGTAGTTCTGGCTTGTTCTAGCTTATTCTAGGTTTTCCACGGTTTTCTTAGGATTTCGTAGGTTGTTCTAGATTATTCTAGGTTGCTCCAGGTTGATCAGGTAGGACATACAAATAAAACCAGGGAACCACTGGAAAAGCTATCGTAGGTTTCCCTAGGGTTTTCCACGTTGTTCCACGTCCTACCACGATCTGGTAGGACAGTCACATAAAACCAGGGAAACACTGGAAAAGCTGAGGAGGACGAACGCTCTCAGAATAACATGTGGATATAGACACACTTCGAACAATTTCCAGCTTATTCCAGGATGTTCCATTTTGTTCTAGGTTTACCTATGATTCGCTAGGTTTCCCTAGGTTTCCGCAGGTTTCCGTAGGTTTCCGTAGATTTCCGTAGGTTTTCGTAGGTTTCCCTAGGTTTTTCTAGGTTGTTCTAGGTCCCTCTAGGTTGTTCTAGGTTCCTCTAGGTTGTTCCACATTGTTCCACATCCTACGTAGGTTTTCGTAGGTTTTCGTAGGTTTCCGTAGGTTTCCGTAGGTTTTCGTAGGTTTCCCTAGGTTTTCGTAGGTTTTCGTAGATTTCCATAGGTTTCCCTAGGTTTTCGTAGGTTTCCGTAGGTTTCCCTAGGGTTATCCACGTTGTTCCACGTCCATCCACGATCTGGTAGAACAGTCACATAAAACCAGGGAAACACTGGAAAAGCTGAGGAGGACGAACGCTCTCAGAATAACATGTGGATATAGGACCATTTCAAACGATTTCCAGGTTATTCCACGACATTTCGTCTTGTTCTAGCTTTCCGTAGGTTTTCGTAGGTTTTCGTAGGTTTCCGTAGGTTTTCGTAGGTTTCCCTAGGTTTTCGTAGGTTTCCATAGGTTTTCGTAGGTTTCCGTAGGTTTCCCTAGGGTTATCCACGTTGTTCCACGTCCATCCACGATCTGGTAGAACAGTCACATAAAACCAGGGAAACACTGGAAAAGCTGAGGAGGACGAACGCTCTCAGAATAACATGTGGATATAGGACCATTTCAAACGATTTCCAGGTTATTCCACGACATTTCGTCTTGTTCTAGCTTTCCGTAGGTTTTCGTAGGTTTTCGTAGGTTTCCGTAGGTTTTCGTAGGTTTCCGTAGGTTTCCCTAGGGTTTTCCACGTTGTTCCACGATCTGGTAGAACGTGGTCTTTCTAGGTTGTTCTAGATTATTCATCCAGCCCAAGGATATGAAGAATGTGCGTATACACGCGTGATGCATACCGTGAGGACCCCGCGAGTCAAGTTTTCCATACGTAAGGTACAGGTGGAGAATGTCACGTATGCACCGAATTCACCGATTTCGGTTGACGTTGAAAATGCATATTTGTTTATCGACACTTTTTTAAAATTGTATCTAGTTTTTCTCCAATTATCGACTCGGTCCTGTAGCCCGCGGATGACGTACGGAAGCATGTGTGACGTATGTATGCTCATATGTTTCCACCTGCTCCGCTCGCATGCATCCAGTGTTACGTGTCGAATTTGCATAACGCGTGCACATGGAGGAGACTTGGAGATCGTGTGTACGTAATATATAAATACATGTGTATCAGTACGTCATATGTAGTGCTGGTGGTCTGGGGGAGAAGGGGTCGGGACATTTCCTGTCGCGGCGACGGACACGCGTTTTACATAGGCGTGTGGACGCTTCTAACTGGCACATACGTATCTGCCTTGTGGTCGAGCGCAAACAGCAACGAGTGACGTTTATTCTATAGCCCAAATTATTGGCGATGCGCAATACGCGAAAGGGAAAATTATGCAACGATATTTTTGCGATCGGATGAATTTTCGAATTAGGTTATATGGTGGGGGAGGGGTAGGGAGGATAGGTCGGATGAATTTTGGGTGTGTCGGTATTTGTTGGTTATTTATATACGTATGGATATATATAGTATATATATATATATGCAGAAATGAAGTTTGCGAATTGCACGAGTACACAATGAGCGACGCGCAATTAAATGATTGGAGTTAAACAGCTTGATTCTGCGCAGAAATTAATTTTGTGGGAATTTCGTTGACGTTTTTGCATTTAATTTCATCGAGGCCAGCGCGTGCTGTGGATTTAATTGGTCGATCTGAGTTTTTGGATTTTTTGAAATTACCTGATAAGACTAAATATTAGGATCAATTGGGACAAAGATAGTGGTTGCTTTTTCGCGAGTGTTACCTTGCGAACGCGGCTTAAGGACAATGGTCGAGAAGTTTAGATGAATCTGTCATAAGGAAACAATGCGACAGGAATGTAGGTTACGTACGCGTACGGGGATATCGAGAGAGAGAGAGAGAGAATGTCCGTCGGAATAGTATGGCCGAGTTTTCATGAATCCTATCGAGTGTGCGACAGCCGCCAGTCGAAGTTTCGTTCAAGGTCGATTCACACGAGGCGCGACCGAATTGAGACGCGTCGAGGTGAAAAAGGAGTCGAGGATTATCCGTTGGACAAGTTCAAATTCAATTAGTTCGAGAAAAGCGCCACGAGATGTCGGGTCGATCGCTCGAAAGTTCGATTATACGAATTTTCAGTAAGTTCGATAATCGACGTCTTATCGATCACCGGCTACATCGAGCCTGGAAAATAATCAGGATTGCTAATTAAGAGCCCGGAAATGACTAATGCGTCCCACCTCGCCTGCCCGAGATTAACGGATTATTCGATCGGCTTATACAGAAAATAGATTTTCTCCGACTAACTTTTGTCGCGTGTGTACTATCGAAAATTGACATTTCTTTTTCTTCCGTACACTCCACTCTGAAAATTTACATATTTTATATGATTATCCCGTATCGCTGCCACGCCTGGCGATACCAAACAAAAAATATATGACAATCCCGTCTATCCTCGTGGCGAGTCTCCACGAGCACGACCAGCGACTAAATACGGGCGAGAAGAGGAATTTCGCGAGAGAGTCCCGGAGCCCGAAGATTTCTTTGGCTCGCGACAACCGGTTTTGCTCCTTTCTTCCCGGCGTAACGGGCAACGTCCCACGAGTAGACAGACCGGAGAGACGACTGACGTTTCAGTCGGCGTCGGATGGACGAGACGTCGGTGACGGTGAATTCGTCATGTGACGATCATTTTATACCGTGACGAATTTCATCATTCGACAATAAAATACGCGTGACGGAATTCACTGCGAAAAGGCACGAACCATTACGAACTGTACATAGATACATATATACATAGATATATTAACGTATCGAGTGTCAGATTAATTTTTTTTAGCATTTTCAGGTAAACCTGAATATATTTTTTTCAAAAATTCTAAGAGACGTTATTACGAATTTCACGTTATTTACGTGAATTTACCTAATCATAAAATCCAATGATTACGCGTGATTAGAATCGACAATAGAGCTATCCAAAAACACGGGCAAGATCTTCCTCCGGAAGGACGCGATAAATCTTCCCGATTTACGGTGGGGCGGTTCTCCCGTGGGATATATTCCAGGAGACAAAGGACCATAGTGATAAGCTGTCTGGTTCGTTGAACGGAGAACTGGTTATTGACATTATCGAATTTACGAATTCCCACCCCTCCCGCGTTCCCTCGTTTCCCCTATATCTACCACTATCCTCTCACTGGGATTCCGTAAGGACCATTCCCGGGATGCTGCGCGGGGAAAAGTTATCTCCGACAAGGATGCAGGATCCCGGTTCGCGTCCACCCTTAAAAACTTTATCCTAATTAACTTTGGTAATTTCACACTGTCATAAGCCAAGGGGTGGTCAGGGGGTGGTCAGGGGGTGGCGGCACGAAACGATCGCCACGATTTTCTCGCCAGACCACGGGGCTCGTTCGTTTCCAAGCGGCGATATCGCCCGAACGCTATTTCCACGTTCGCTCGGTGTCACGCGAAGCAGGTCAACAAGTTGAAAATTGGTATCACTGTTAGTTGCGAAATGTCAGCATCTCCCTCAGGAGGATATAACTGTATCTGGTTATTACGTATATTAAGTCGAGAGTAGTCTACGTCTATCCGTTACGGTGGTACCCTTTCAATTGCATTATAAAAAAAAAAAAAAATTTTCACTCCGCGTTGCATTAACAAAAATAGCAAAATTTCCGTAAATTAGGTAAAATATAAATTCCGAAAAAATTTTCTTCTCTTATACGAGTATTCGATTATTTTTTAATAAAAATCACTAAATCCCATTCACCCAGCAGGTACGCGTAAAATAATAATAAAAATGGATTTTACAATTTTTTTTTCAAAATACGAAAATTTTGAGAAAAAAAAAAACGTCCACGCACAATGCACCGAGTGTCCGAGTGAGACTGGCGACGCGAAATTTCACGAGGAAGCTGCGACTGCAGCCGTGGAACTTACGAGGGGGGGGAGGGGGGCAGAAGGGGGGTTAGGTTGATAAGTCGAAGATATGCCACGAGCGAAGGGCTGATAACGGAGAAGGCCACCGGTACCGAGGGTAGCCGCGCGTCGACTGAATCCGCTTCCGAATCCGCAAGGGGAACGTGACGACGCCGAGCGTCGCGACGCAAGGCAAACACACCCCTGACTCTCGCCGACAACCCCCCACCACTATGACCATCGTACTATACGTATACCGGACGCCACTAGCGCCAAAGGCTCTCGGAGGCTCGCAGCCAGCCAAGAGACCATCCCTTAGGGCCGTATCGGCACGCGGCCACCCCGTACGTCGGAGC
>NW_014333885.1:296778-300648 GCF_000341935.2 Cephus cinctus | reverse complement strand
GGGGGGGGGGGGGGGGTGTCTGCTCCTGAAATTACTTCGCCAACCCCTCCCCCTTCGCCCTCCCTGCAAAAAGCTTCCCTCGCGAAAAGTTCAACCGCGACCCGGGGGTGTCTAGTAGGTTTACGAAAATAAATTAGATACATTCCGTGTGCCAGGATATATGGGTCTGTCGTAACGAGCTTGAGAAGGAGAATAAAAAAAAAAACAACCCTTAAGTTACCACTTGAAATTCCATAGCCCGATAAGGGGGTTGCCGTTACTGCAATCTTGAAATTGCCAGT
Organism: Cephus cinctus; assembly: GCF_000341935.2. Classification (NCBI taxonomy): domain Eukaryota; kingdom Metazoa; phylum Arthropoda; class Insecta; order Hymenoptera; family Cephidae; genus Cephus; species Cephus cinctus. The sequence continues at coordinate 300,367 of NW_014333885.1, read as the reverse complement.
TCCAATGCTTATAACGACCCTGGGTATTTATTGCGATTTTATATATATATATATATATATATATACACACACACACTCTGTTCTCGCTAACTATTGATATTTTCCCTTATCAAAATTGACAGATGGAAAATTATCAGAGCGCTCGTCTGGTTGTTTGCGAAAAAAAAAAAAAAAAGAACGAGGGCTCACGAGCGTTGCGATCGATATTGATCGAATATCAAGACTGTCAATTATCCACGTGTCTTATCATCGCTTGTTCTTTTATCATACCTGCTTCTATAGACCAGCGAATAATATTCGTTTACGTTCGATTAAATTGACGAAGACTGTGACGAAGGGACGAAGAATAGAAGATACCATAATCCTCTGATGTCGAGTCGATTATTCGCAATGAAAATTGGCCACGAGTCTTGACCAATGACAATAACGACCACGTGGACCCGTAACTTTTGACAGTAGGACGTAAACAAAAATCGTATTTACGTGAAGAGTCCAGTGCGAATTAGATTAACCCAAGGCAATGAAAAAATTCCGAAAGCATTATGAGCAACCGGTAAGCCAGTGGGTCCCCGCATAATATAAGACCTGGCATAGTCACGTTTCCCGGCCACCGTGTATAACGAGGCAGTGCCGCCACAAGGATGGCTTCTGCGGTTTTGACATTACAGCAGTGATACATTATACAGCCGCCACACGCGACTGGAATCTCGCGATAAGATGAAATAATAATAATATGAGATACCTGTAAATCAGTCGAGACGCAGATGGTAGTAAGGCTTTTGGAAATTTTTTACACAGAATTTTGAAAGATGATGCTGCTTACCTGTAACAAAAAAAAAATCAAAATAATTAAAGCCTGGTCCACAACGATGTCAAAATGTTGCAAATATTTTTTTTTCAAACTCAAAAATGACGATACGGCAGAACCGTGCGAAAGCAATAGGCCCAGCATCCCGACTGGGATTCATCTCGCAGTACCGAGAAGCGTTTCTGGACGATTATTCATCTGGGTTATCCCGATTTCCTGACATGGGAATAACTTAGCATCCTGAAAGGAGCCTCCGCGCAGTGCTTTAAGATTCGGGCGCCGTTACAGCATGGAGATTGAGTGACGAAGGAAGATGAAAGAGACCATGGACCAATCGATCATCAATATATCAAGGAGGGCAAGAGATTGGCAGGTTTCGCGTAGAATCCAGTCGCTGGGTCAGGGGGTTAAATTCACGGGGTGACTCCAACTTTATTCCCCATAGATATATACACTTTTTTTCTCCATGGACCACGGATACACTCAATCCAATATATATACACGAGCGCACGTGCTGGATCCTAACTTGCTTTATGAACTTCTGCCAGCATCCCAGGGTATCCTGAAAGGGGATGGTATATGAGGTACAGTCTCTGGGAAGACGCCAGGAAGACTAGACGAAAATCTCCTTGGCAGAGCCGATGCTCGCTGAATCACTAAGACTTAGCACGAGGCACGAGATCGTCCCGAATGCTCTTCTTGGGGATGGACCCAGGAGGAGGCTGGGCTGGACCGAAGCACAGATCGTGCTCGAGTGTCACCGATAAAATAATTTTTTTGATAGCTCAGAGTATTAACGAATAATGCATTTGTACGTGTCAATAAATTGATTAAGCGATGACGTAGGCACATCGAGATAACGAGATTCGTCTCGCGTTCGAGTACCCAGCATCTTCCGCGCGAACGATCACAGAGACGTCTGACGTTCTCAAGCGGTACTAAGGAGACACGTGACTCGTGGGAAATGGTACGAGTGCGTTTTAAATCGACCTGTAGTACGACGGGTGCCTACAGAGATTCAGTCGTTTGGGAATTTTTTTATGCAATCAGGATAAGAGTGTCTACAAACGAAAATCTGCCAGACCTAAAAAAAATGGTATATCGATTTAGTAAAAAAAAAAAAACTCTGCGAATAAAATTGGAAACCCAGGGAAAGTCCCTATGGCGCATACCAAAGGACTACAGTACCGAAGTGCCTTGCAGGACTGTCTGGGATTTTCCATCAGGATTCCCAGCGACCGGTGCATCCGGCTGCATTTACAGCTAGAATGCACTTTTCGCTAATAGCATCGCGCTACCGGCGTCAGCCAGAGTCTCGCTCCGTAAGCGAGCGGCAGGATCTCCCGGAGGCGACGGGAGATATGAAAATCGAGGTCGAGATAAAATCAAATCGGGATAAAAGATGCTGGGAAAAAAGTGGACCGAAAAAAAAAAAAAAAATACAAAGCGACAAGAACGACGACACGAGTCAATTTTAATACAGAGTGTTTCCTTTATATGGCAGCAGGATTTTGAATGCATTGGTATTTACATTTAATCGTGGACAGTAAGAGGGGTGAAGGGGGTGAAGGGTCCTTTAATCAAAAGATACCCCGGATTGTCCAATCGATTTCAGGAACGAAGAATTGATCGCGAATTAATTAATACGGCCAACCCGATTGGATCCTTTGAAACTACCTGTATACGCAGCACTGTACTTGCCCGTCGTCAGAATTCAATCAACGACAGATTCCACGAGGAGTCAATAGTACGACGGCTCGACGAGTCTCCGTGTCAATTTAACGGGATGCAGTTCGCACTATTAATTACAGTATATAACCCTTTTTTTTTTTCGTATAATTATACGAACGTAATCGATCGCTCAAAATTTCGAAAAAAAATCCGATAAAATGACGTACCTCGCTTTATCAGAATAATTAGAAAAATTTTCGTAAATTAAAAAAAAAATTTCCAAGTCCCCGTAAACCAAGACGATTTTCGATCAGTCCCTTTTATAGGCTCTACGATTCGGAGATATTGATTGAAAAAAAAAATATTCAAATTCACCCTTAAATCAAACGTCGATAAAAATGACGATTGGCAAATCGATCACGACTTCCCTATCTTCGACTTGCGTTCGCTCGTAGTATTCACGAACGGACTATAGGTGCACCACCACACTTGATTGAGGGTGGTGAACTCTTAGACGTCTATATACATATATACACCACGGTTGTTACCCTGAGCATCGACCGTCTGCCATCCTCGTGTCCTGGGGCAAGGACCTTTACCCCCGTATCCTTGGAATGGAGTTCCTCGTCAATTTATACATATATACACACACACCCGGACCACCCCCCTAAGTCCAAAGGATTCTAAAATGTTAATTTACTAAAGTCACCCCTTCGCTACATGGTATCCAGAAAAGTGACTAAAATCACCCATTATTTTCCCTATGACATATATATATATATATATATATATATATATATACACGTAACCCATAGACATATATAGATATAGACTCTCCCACAATCTCCATACCAATATGAATCTGACACCTGAATTAAAGAAATTTAATATTTTTTTGCCTTTGAGCTATTTCACCGGTCAGATAATATCAGCCCAGCTTCCCAAGGTTCCTCATGCCGAATAATCTGTACCAGAACGATTTATTTGGCAAGTAGCGGTCCAAACAGATTTTATCCGAATTCGCGTCCAGAGTCCGATAAAAGCTGAAGTATCAAATTGATCTTCGTTCGAGTGGTTGCCAGGTGGATTAATCACACCCCCCCCCCCCCA